>NC_069501.1:1079473361-1079773361 GCF_027579735.1 Bombina bombina | reverse complement strand
ACTAGCAAGCTTGGAAAACACTTTAAACAAGTTTACAAGCAATATAAAAAAACTTTACTGCACCTTTATGAAACACAAATTTTATCAAAATTTGAAATAACAGTGAAAAAAGGCAGTTACACTAACAAAATTTTTACAGTGTATGTAACAAGTTAGCAGAGCATTGCACCCACTTGCAAATGGATGATTAACCCCTTAATACCCAAAACTGAATAATAAATGACAAAAACGTTTTTTCAAACAGTCACAACTGCCACAGCCCTACTGTGGCTTTTTACCTCCCTCAAAAACGACTTTGAAGCCTTTTGAGCCCTCCAGAGATGTCCTGGATCATGAAGGAAGAAGCTGGATGTCTGTGTCTGTAATTTTTGCTGTGCAAAAAAATGGCAACATAGGCCCCTCCCACTCATATTACAACAGTGGAAAGCCTAAGGAAACTGTTTCTAGATAAAATTCAAGCCAGCCATGTGGAAAAAAACTAGGCCCCAATAAGTTTTATCACCAAATACATATAAAAACGATTAAACATGCCAGCAAACGTTTTATATTACATTTTTATAAGAGTATGCATCTCTATTAATAAGCCTGATACCAGTCGCTCTCACTGCATTTAAGGCTTTACTTGCATTAGTTCGGTATCAGCAGCATTTTCTAGCAAATTCCATCCCTAGAAAAATATTTTAACTGCACATACCTTATTGCAGGAAAACCTGCACGCCATTCCCTCTCTGAAGTTACCTCACTCCTCAGAATATGTGAGAACAGCCATGGATCTTAGTTACTTCTGCTAATATCATAGAAAACGCAGGCAGATTCTTCTTCTAAATACTGCCTGAGATAAACCGTACACTCCGGCACCATTTAAAAATAACAAACTTTTGATTGAAGAATAAACTAAGTATAAAACACCACACTCCTCTTACGACCTCCATCTTGGTTGAGGCTTGCAAGAGAATGACTGGGTATGACAGCTGGGGGAGGAGCTATATAGCAGCTCTGCTGTGGGTGATCCTCTTGCAACTTCCTGTTGGGAAGGAGAATATCCCACAAGTAATGGATGATCCGTGGACTGGATACACTTAACAAGAGAAATGGTCCTGGCATCTAAGAACTGTCATGCTTTTACTGAAAGAGAGAAGTATGTGACTGGCTGTTGTGCTGGAAGTGCATACTGTGAGGAGACCCTTTCTCCCCAGTTCTGCATGCTGTGGGCAAAAATCACTTTGTCCTCAATTGCATGAGCATGCTGTATATTCCTTTTTAAGTAATCTGAGTTGCAGATACTATGGCTGAAGTTCATGTGGGCGGGAGTCCCAGAAATCAGGCAGAATCTGGTTGAGTGATTACTGTGTGAAGCTACCAAGAATTGCCTACAGAGCCTTTCACCCTATTCTCATCACATCCTATTCAGTTAAAGGGACACTGAACACAATTTTTTTTCATTCATGATTCAGATAGAACATGCGATTTTAAGCAACTTTCTAATTTACTTCTATTATCAATTTTTCTTTGTTCTCTTGCTATCTTTATTTGAAAAAGATGACATCTGAGCTAAGGAGCCAGAACATTTTTGGTTCAGAACCATGGATAGCACTTGTTTATTGGTGCTGTCCAATCCGCAAGGACAACCCAGTTTGTTCACTAAAAATGGGCCGGCATCTAAACTTACATTCTTGCTTTTCAAATAAACATACCAAGAGAATGAAGCAAATTTTATAATAGGAGTAAATTAGAAAGTTGCTTAAAATTGCATGTTCTATCTGAATCACGAAAGAAAAAATGTGGGTTCAGTGTCCCTTTAATACTTTGGACTGAGACTTTAAAGGGACAGTATACACTCCATTTTCATATAACTGCATGTAATAGATACTACTATAAAGAATAAGATGCACAGATAATGATATAAAAATCCAGTATAAAATGGTTTAAAAACGTACTTAGAAGCTTTTAGTTTAGCTCTGTTAAAAAGGCAGTTGGAAAGCCCACTGCAAGTGGGAAATAAGACACTCTTTCCCCCCTCCCCCTTCTTTTGCATATGAAAAGACCCTTTACACAAACAGGAGCAAGCTGGAGAAGGTAGCTGACGGTATTCTCCTAAAACTTTGGGGCTTGGTTAGGAGTCTGAAAATCAGAGCAATGTTATTTAAAAATAAGCAAAATTATACATTTTCTTCTGTTAAGTGTGATCAGTCCACGGGTCATCATTACTTCTGGGATATTACTCCTCCCCAACAGGAAGTGCAAGAGGATTCACCCAGCAGAGCCGCATATAGCTCCTCCCCTCTACGTCACTCCCAGTCATTCTCTTGCACCCAACGACTAGATAGGATGTGTGAGAGGACTATGGTGATAGAGGTATGTAGCAGTTTTTATTTTCTGACAATGGAATTGATGAGAAAATCCTGCCATACCGATATGTCATGTATGTATACTTTACACTTCAGTATTCTGGGGAATGGTACTTCACTAGAATTACACTGTAAGAAATACATAAAGCTGTTTAATAACTAGAGATTATGTTTAACGTTTTTGCTGGAATGTAAAATCGTTTTCATTTACTGAGGTACTGAGTGAATAAATGTTTGGGCACTATTTTTCCACTTGGCAGTTGCTTAATCTGTTTTTTGACAGTTTCTGTTCTCCCTCACTGCTGTGTGTGAGGGGGAGGGGACGTTTTTTTGGCGCCTTTACTACACATCAAATATTTCAGTCAGCAACTCATTGTATTCCCTGCATGATCCGGTTCATCTCTACAGAGCTCAGGGGTCTTCAAAACTTATTTTGAGGGAGGTAATTTCTCTCAGCAGAGCTGTGAGAATTATAGTTTGACTGAGATAAAAAACGTTTATTCTGTAATTTGTTTCCTGCTTTCAGAATTTGTTATCTTTGCTAATGGGAATTAAACCTTTGCTAAAGTTGTGTTATTTACAAGGATTGAGGCTATAACTGTTTCAATTTATTAATTTTCAACTGTCATAGATCTTCTGTGCTTCTTAAAGGCACAGTTCGTTTTAATATTATTCTAATTGAATTGTATTTCCAAGTTACAAGTTTATTTGCTAGTGTGTTAAACATGTCTGATTCAGAGGATGATACCTGTGTCATTTGTTGCAATGCCAAAGTGGAGCCCAATAGAAATTTATGTACTAACTGTATTGATGCTACTTTAAATAAAAGTCAATCTGTACAAATTGAACAAATTTCACCAAACAACGAGGGGAGAGTTATGCCGACTAACTCGCCTCACGTGTCCGTACCTACATCTCCCACTCAGAGGGAGGTGCGTGATATTGTAGCGCCGAGTACATCTGGGCGGCCATTACAAATCACATTACAGGATATGGCTACTGTTATGACTGAGGTTTTGGCTAAATTACCAGAACTAAGAGGTAAGCGTGATCACTCTGGGGTGAGAACAGAGTGCGCTGATAATATTAGGGCCATGTCAGACACTGCGTCACAGGTGGCAGAACATGAGGACGGAGAACTTCATTCTGTGGGTGACGGTTCTGATCCAAACAGACTGGATTCAGATATTTCAAATTTTAAATTTAAACTGGAAAACCTCCGTGTATTACTAGGGGAGGTGTTAGCGGCTCTGAATGATTGTAACACAGTTGCAATACCAGAGAAAATGTGTAGGTTGGATAAATATTTTGCGGTACCGACGAGTACTGAGGTTTTTCCTATACCTAAGAGACTTACTGAAATTGTTACTAAGGAGTGGGATAGACCCGGTGTGCCGTTCTCACCCCCTCCGATATTTAGAAAAATGTTTCCAATAGACGCCACCACAAGGGACTTATGGCAAACGGTCCCTAAGGTGGAGGGAGCAGTTTCTACCTTAGCTAAGCGTACCACTATCCCGGTGGAGGATAGCTGTGCTTTTTCAGATCCAATGGATAAAAAATTAGAGGGTTACCTTAAGAAAATGTTTGTTCAACAAGGTTTTATATTGCAACCCCTTGCATGCATTGCGCCGATCACGGCTGCAGCGGCATTCTGGATTGAGTCTCTGGAAGAGAACATTGGTTCAGCTACTCTGGACGACATTACGGACAGGCTTAGAGTCCTTAATCTAGCTAATTCATTCATTTCGGAGGCCGTAGTACATCTTACTAAACTTACGGCGAAGAATTCAGGATTCGCCATTCAGGCACGCAGGGCGCTGTGGCTAAAATCCTGGTCAGCTGATGTTACTTCTAAGTCTAAATTGCTTAATATACCTTTCAAAGGGCAGACCTTATTCGGGCCCGGGTTGAAAGAGATTATCGCTGACATTACAGGAGGTAAAGGCCATGCCCTGCCTCAGGACAAAGCCAAGACTAGACAGTCTAATTTTCGTTCCTTTTGTAATTTCAAAGCAGGAGCAGCATCAACTTCCTCTGCACCAAAACAGGAAGGAGCTGTTGCTCGCTACAGACAAGGCTGGAAACCTAACCAGTCCTGGAACAAGGGCAAGCAGACTAGGAAACCTGCTGCTGCCCCTAAGACAGCATGAATTGAGGGCCCCCGATCCGGGATCGGATCTAGTGGGGGGCAGACTTTCTCTCTTCACCCAGGCTTGGGCAAGAGATGTTCAGGATCCCTGGGCGCTAGAGATAATATCTCAGGGATACCTTCTGGACTTCAAATACTCTCCTCCAAGAGAGAGATTTCATCTGTCAAGATTGTCAACAATCCAGACAAAGAAAGAGGCGTTTCTACGCTGCGTACAAGAGCTCTTGTTAATGGGCGTAATCCATCCAGTTCCACGATCGGAACAAGGACAGGGGTTTTACTCAAATCTGTTTGTGGTTCCCAAAAAAGAGGGAACTTTCAGACCAATCCTGGACTTAAAGATCCTAAACAAATTCCTAAGAGTTCCATTGTTCAAGATGGAGACTATTCGGACAATTTTACCTATGATCCAAGAGGGTCAGTACATGACCACTGTAGATTTAAAAGATGCTTACCTTCACATACCGATTCACAAAGATCATTATCGGTACCTAAGGTTTGCCTTCCTAGACAGGCATTACCAGTTTGTGGCTCTTCCATTCGGATTGGCTACAGCTCCAAGAATCTTCACAAAGGTTCTGGGTGCTCTTCTGGCGGTACTGAGACCGCGGGGAATCTCGGTAGCTCCATACCTAGACGACATTCTGATACAAGCTTCAAGCTTTCAAACTGCCAAGTCTCATACAGAGTTAGTGCTGGCATTTCTAAGGTCACATGGATGGAAGGTGAACGAAAAGAAAAGTTCACTCGTTCCACTCACAAGAGTTCCCTTCCTGGGGACTCTTATAGATTCTGTAGAAATGAAGATTTACCTGACAGAGGACAGGCTAACAAGACTTCAAAGTGCTTGCCGCACCCTTCATTCCATTCAACACCCGTCAGTGGCTCAATGCATGGAGGTAATCGACTTAATGGTAGCGGCAATGGACATAGTACCCTTTGCACGCTTACACCTCAGACCACTGCAACTGTGCATGCTAAGTCAGTGGAATGGGGATTACTCAGACTTATCCCCTTCTCTGAATCTGGATCAAGAGACCAGAAATTCTCTTCTATGGTGGCTTTCTCGGCCACATCTGTCCAGGGGGATGCCATTCAGCAGACCAGACTGGACAATTGTAACAACAGACGCCAGCCTTCTAGGTTGGGGTGCCGTCTGGAATTCTCTGAAGGCTCAGGGACAATGGAGTCAGGAGGAGAGTCTCCTGCCAATAAACATTCTGGAATTGAGAGCAGTTCTCAATGCCCTCCTGGCTTGGCCCCAGTTGACAACTCGGGAGTTCATCAGGTTTCAGTCGGACAACATCACGACTGTAGCTTACATCAACCATCAGGGAGGGACAAGAAGCTCCCTAGCTATGATGGAAGTATCAAAGATAATTCGCTGGGCAGAGTCTCACTCTTGCCACCTGTCAGCAATCCACATCCCGGGAGTGGAGAACTGGGAGGCGGATTTCTTAAGTCGTCAGACTTTTCATCCGGGGGAGTGGGAACTTCATCCGGAGGTCTTTGCCCAAATACTTCGACGTTGGGGCAAACCAGAGATAGATCTCATGGCGTCTCGACAGAACGCCAAGCTTCCTCGTTACGGGTCCAGATCCAGGGATCCAGGAGCAGTCCTGATAGATGCTCTGACAGCACCTTGGGACTTCAGGATGGCTTACGTGTTTCCACCCTTCCCGTTGCTTCCTCGATTGATTGCCAGAATCAAACAAGAGAGAGCATCAGTGATTCTAATAGCACCTGCGTGGCCACGCAGGACTTGGTATGCAGACCTGGTGGACATGTCATCCTGTCCACCTTGGTCTCTACCTCTGAAACAGGACCTTCTGATACAGGGTCCCTTCAAACATCAAAATCTAACTTCTCTGAAGCTGACTGCTTGGAAATTGAACGCTTGATTTTATCAAGACGTGGGGTTTCTGAGTCAGTTATTGATACCTTAATACAGGCTAGGAAACCTGTTACCAGAAAGATTTACCATAAGATATGGCGTAAATACCTATATTGGTGTGAATCCAAAGGTTACTCTTGGAGTAAGGTTAGGATTCCTAGGATATTGTCTTTTCTACAAGAAGGTTTAGAAAAGGGTTTATCTGCTAGTTCATTAAAGGGACAGATCTCAGCTCTGTCCATTCTGTTACACAAACGTCTGTCAGAAGTTCCTGACGTCCAGGCTTTTTGTCAGGCTTTGGCCAGGATTAAGCCTGTGTTTAAAACTGTTGCTCCACCATGGAGTTTAAACCTTGTTCTTAATGTTTTACAGGGCGTTCCGTTTGAACCCCTTCATTCCATTGATATAAAGTTGTTATCTTGGAAAGTTCTATTTTTAATGGCTATTTCCTCGGCTCGGAGAGTCTCTGAATTATCAGCCTTACATTGTGATTCTCCTTATTTGATTTTTCATTCGGATAAGGTAGTCCTGCGTACTAAACCTGGGTTCTTACCTAAGGTAGTTTCTAACAGGAATATCAATCAAGAGATTGTTGTTCCTTCTTTATGCCCAAATCCTTCTTCAAAGAAGGAACGTCTACTGCACAACCTGGATGTAGTCCGTGCTCTAAAATTTTACTTGCAGGCAACTAAGGAATTTCGACAAACGTCTTCTCTGTTTGTCATTTACTCTGGGCAGAGGAGAGGTCAAAAAGCTTCCGCTACCTCTCTTTCTTTTTGGCTTCGTAGCATAATTCGTTTAGCTTATGAGACTGCTGGACAGCAGCCTCCTGAAAGAATTACAGCTCATTCTACTAGAGCTGTGGCTTCCACTTGGGCCTTCAAGAATGAGGCCTCTGTTGAACAGATTTGCAAGGCTGCAACTTGGTCTTCGCTTCATACTTTTTCCAAATTTTACAAATTTGACACTTTTGCTTCATCGGAGGCTATTTTTGGGAGAAAGGTTCTTCAGGCAGTGGTTCCTTCTGTATAAAGAGCCTGCCTATCCCTCCCGTCATCCGTGTACTTTTGCTTTGGTATTGGTATCCCAGAAGTAATGATGACCCGTGGACTGATCACACTTAACAGAAGAAAACATAATTTATGCTTACCTGATAAATTCCTTTCTTCTGTAGTGTGATCAGTCCACGGCCTGCCCTGTTTTTAAGGCAGGTAAATATTTTTTAATTTATACTCCAGTCACCACTTCACCCTTGGCTTTTCCTTTCTCGTTGGTCCTTGGTCGAATGACTGGGAGTGACTTAGAGGGGAGGAGCTATATGCGGCTCTGCTGGGTGAATCCTCTTGCACTTCCTGTTGGGGAGGAGTAATATCCCAGAAGTAATGATGACCCGTGGACTGATCACACTACAGAAGAAAGGAATTTATCAGGTAAGCATAAATTATGTTTTTTAAAAAAACAAACTTTATGGGCTTTATAAATAGATCATCTACATAACATTTATGCAAAGAAAAAATGAGTGTATAATGGCCCTTTAACTTACCTTTTCCTTGGGCAGTAAACATATGAACCAAAGTCAGTACGTGATTTGTTTAATCCTTCTGCCTGTGATGCTCTTAGTTTAGATACAATCCCTAACAAAAAGGCACTCTTCAGGGTATATAAAACACACAATTTTTTAATGTGCTGCTAATAAACTGCATATTCTATAAGACCAGTGCTTTAGATTTTCCATATATTTGTCAAGCAAGCCTGGACTGAATTATTTGCTTGAGTCTGTTCTGTCTCCTGTCAATGAGAAGTTTTTTGGTCAATAACTTGATCAATCATATAATTCTTTGTGTTCTGCATAATCTAGATACCATAATGCCACATTTTAAAGACCTACTAAACTAGGGCATGACCGATTCATATGAAACTTTGTATCTAGGAAGAATACTGATGAGCCAGCTACAGTTGGTAATGATTTTTATATATAAATATATGCTCCTAGTATGTTTCAGGCCCTTTACTAAACCTACTACTTACAAATACACTTCTTATTATGTGGATGACAAGATAGAAAGAGGGCGCCCTCTTTCTATCTTGTCATCCATCTAGTTTTTGGCCAGACACCGGGTCAAGAGGAGCTGCCCTAATCTAGGACAACCATATCTACGTAGAATTTACTACACTCCAACAAGGATCCTCCACATGAGACTTGCAGTAACTTGGTAACTTTGAACATTTAAAAAACATTTTGGAACAGACACACATATATTCAAATACTGTTTAGTGCGCCTCTTTGGTCCCCCTCTTGGGATCTTGTTTTTAAGATAACTTATTATGTATTTGCATTTTATGTGTACGCTTTTTTTTTTTTTTTCTTTTTTACATCCCATACTAATGCTATACATCACCATTATTACAGGTGTTTGGGGTGTTGGAGTGGCAACACAAAAAGCAAACTTGAATCAGATACCTCTTGGTCGAGATGTGCACAGCCTTGTGATGAGAAATGATGGTGCTATTTATCACAATAATGAAGAAAAGAACAGATTACCTGCAAACAATTTACCCCAAGAGGGCGATGTTGTGGTGAGTTTATCATTCCAGTTCATTCGGTTAAAATACTCTAAAGGATGTCAATCATAAATTAAAACTGCATGATTTGAAGAATATGTATGGTGTGATTTCTGTCAAAATGGTGCTGTTTGCAAGGTTAAACACCTAGTTAGAGCATTTTATTACCACACTGTGGAGCATTTATTTTACACTTTTTTACTTTATTGTAGTCATTTGTTAATAATAATCACTGACACTTTTAGTTTTCTCTTTAGGGTATCACGTATGATCATGTTGAATTAAATGTATATTTAAATGGAAAAAATATGCATTGTCCAGCTTCAGGAATCCGAGGAACAGTTTATCCTGTTGTTTATGGTAAGTTGCATACAATTATATTTTGTATATGTACAGATTGTTGTAAAGGGCCATGATAGAATTACATGCTTTAACGAATGAGAGCATATTTCTATAACAAAGATATGACGAGTCCACGGATTTCATCCTTACTTGTGGGATATTAACCTACTGCTAACAGGAAGTGGCAAAGAGCAGCAGAGCTGTATATATAGCCCCTCCCCTTCCCCTCCACCCCCAGTCATTCTCTTTGCCTGTGTTATACTAGGAAGAGGTAAAGTGAGGTGTTAGTTTTAGTTTCTTCAATCAAGAAGTTTTTTATTTTAAATGGTACCGGTGCGTACTATTTTCCTCGGGGAGGATATGGAAGAAGATTTCTGCCCTGAGGTTTGATGATCTTAGCATTTGTAACTAAGATCCACGCTGGTTCCCACAAGACTTCTGAAGGTAACCATGAGGCATCTTCAGTGTGGAGAACGGTTTCATGCTACAAGCAGCATTAAGGTATGTGCAGCCTTTTTATCTGAGGAGACTTGGTGTATCAGAACTGGCTGGCATTATTTCCCGGTATGGGAATGGGGTAAGCAGCAAACAGTAACTCGGTGGCTCCTGGACTCTGTAGCTGGTCTGAAGGGTTGAAAACTTGATTCGAAGTACCCTGGGTGCAGAGTGTATTTTTATCTATCTTTTGACTACATGTTGATATAAGTACTTCTAAAGCCTTATTTTTGCCCTTGCTTCTGGGTGCAGTAATTTTTGGATTAACCAACGATATTAAGTTAAATTTGGGAATAATTTAAAGGGACACTGAACCCACTTTTTTTCTTTCATGATTTAGATAGAGTATGCAATTTTAAGCAACTTATTCCTTTACTCCTATTAACTTTTCTTCTCTTGCTATCTTTATTTGAAAAAAAGGCATCTAAGCTTTCTTTTTGGTTCAGGACTCTGGACAGAACTTTTTGATTCGTGGATGAATTTATCCACCAATCAACAAGGACAACCCAGGTTGTTCACCTAAAATGGGCCGGCATCTAAACTTACATTTCAAATAAAGATACCAAGAGAATAAAGACAATTTGATAATAGGAGTACATTAGAAAGTTACTTAAAATTTCATGCTCTATCTGAATCACAAAAGAAAAAATTTGGGTTCAGTGTCCCTTCAACGTTTTTTGTGAATTTTGGAAAAATTGTTCACTTTTTCTTTTCTTAAAGGCACAGTACATGTTTTTTCTAATGTTTATTTTATGCGATAAATAAGTGTTTAAACGACTTTTGTGGTATTACTAGTCTGTTCAACATGTCTGACATTGAGGTTTCTCATTGTTCTATGTGTTTAGAAGCTTTTCTGCAACCCCCTCTAACATTGTGTAACTTTTTGTACTGAAAGGGCTTTACTATGTAAAAAGCATATTTTAAATAAAGTAAGTGTGGCTAGGGATGATTCTCAGTCTGAAGAGAATCGGGATATGCCATCCAATTCTCAACAAGTGTCACAACCTTTTATGCCCACACAAGCGACGCCTAGTAATTCTAGTGTGTCTAATTCCTTTACTCTGCAGGAGATGGCTGCAGTTATGTCAACTACCCTTACAGAGGTATTGTCTAAATTACCAGTGTTGCAGGGTAAACTCAGTAGGTCAAGTATTAATGTAAATACTGAATCCTCTGATGCTTTATTAGCTATTTTCCGATGTTCCCTCACAGTGCTCTGAGTTGGGGATCAGGGAATTACTGTCTGAGGGTGAAATTTCTGATTCAGGGAATGTTTTGCCTCAGACAGATTCGGATGCTATGTCATTTAAATTTAAGCTTGAACACCTCCGCCTGTTGCTTAGGGACGTTTTAGCGACTCTGGATGATTGTGATCCTATTGTGATTCCTCCAGTGAAATTGTGTAAAATGGATAAATATTTGGAAGTTCCTACTTACACTGATGTTTTTCCGGTTCCAAAGAGAATTTCGGAAATTATTAGTAAGGAATGGGATAGACCAGGTATACCGTTTTCTCCCTCTCCTAATTTTAAGAAAATGTTTCCTATATCAGATACCATTCGGGACTCATGGCAAGCGGTAGAGGGCTCTATATCTTCCCTAGCTAAGTGTACTACTATACCCATTGAGGATAGTTGTGCTTCCAAGGATCCTATGGATAAGAAATTAGAGGGTCTACTAAAGAAATTATTTGTTAATCAGGGATTTCTTTTACAACCTACGGCTTGCATTGCTCCAGTAACTACTGCAGCAGCTTTTTGGTTTGTAGCTCTAGAAGAGTCTCTTAAGGTTGAGACTCCATTAGATGACATTCTAGATAGAATTAAGGCTCTTAAGCTTATTCTTTTATTACTGATGCCACTTTTCAAATTGCTAAATTAGCGGCAAAAAATGCAGGATTTGCAATTTTAGCACGTAGAGCATTGTGGCTGAAATCTTGGTCTGCTGATGTGTCATCAAAGCATAAGCTTTTAGCTATTCCCTTTTTAAAGGTAAGACCCTTTTTGGGTCAGAATTGAAGGAGATAATTTCTAATATTACAGGAGGTAAGGGCCATGCCCTACCTCAGGATAGGTCGGTTAAAATGAGGGGTAAACAGAATAATTTTCGTTTCTTTCAGAACTTTAAAGGAGGACCCCCTGCGTCTAATTCTTCCACAAAGCAGCATGAAGGGGTGGCCCCCGATCCGGGACCGGATCTAGTAGGGGGCAGACTTTCTTTCTTTTCTCAGACTTGGGCAAGAGATGTTCAGGATTCCTGGGCACTAGAAATAGTGACCCACGGTCATCTTTCAAAATTACCTGCAAACCAGATAAAGAGCGAGGCGTTATTACGCTGTGTTAAAGACCTTTTTACTATGGGAGTAATCTGTCCTGTTTTTCAAGATAGGGACAGGGGTTTTACTCAAACCTATTTGTGGTCGCCAAAAAAAGAGGGAACGTTCAGACCCATTTTGGACCTCCAAGTGTCTAAACAAATTTCTAAGAGTTCCATCATTCAAGATGGAGACAATTTGAACGATTTTGCCAATGATCCAGGAGGGTCAATATATGACTACCGTGGATTTGAAGGATGCTTACCTTCATATTCCAATCCACAAAGATCATCATCGGTTTCTAAGGTTTGCCTTCTTGGACAAACATTATCAGTTCGTGGCTCTTCCTTTCGGGTTGGCCACCGCACCCAGAATCTTTACAAAGGTTCTAGGGTCTCTTTTGGCGGTTCTCAGACCGCAAGGGATAGCGGTGGCGCCTTATCTGGACGATATTCTGATTCAGGCGTCAACATATCATCTGACAAAATCTCACACGGACACAGTGTTGTCTTTTGAGAACTCATGGCTGGAAGGTGAACATAGAGAAGAGTTCATTTGTTCCACAGACAAGGGTTCCTTTCTTGGTAACTCTGATAGACTCGGTAGCCATGAAAGTATTTCTGACGGAGGTCAGAAAATCAAAGATTTTGAATACTTGCCGAGCACTTCTGTCCATTCCTCGGCCATCAGTGGCTCAGTGTATGGAGGTAATCGGATTAATGGTAGCGGCAATGGACATCGTTCCGTTTGCTCGCTTTCATCTCAGACCACTGCAACTGTGCATGCTCGGTCAGTGGAATGGGGATTATGCGGATTTATCTCCAAAGATTATTCTGGATCAAGAGACCAGAAATTCTCTTCTTTGGTGGTGGTCGCCAGATCATCTGTCCTAGGGGACTTGTTTCCGCAGACCCTTGTGGGTGATAGTGACAACAGATGCCAGCCTTCTGGGCTGGGGTGCAGTTTGGATCTCCATGAAGGCTCTGGGTGTTTGGACTCAGGTGGAGACTCTACTTTCAATCAATATTCTGGAACTGAGAGCAATATTCAATGCGCTTCAGGCGTGGCCTCAGTTGGTTTTGGCCAAATTCATCAGATTCCAGTCAGACAACATAATGACTGTGGCATATGTCAATCATCAGGGGGGAACAAGGAGTTCCTTAGCGATGATAGAAGTATCCAAGATAATCAGTTGGGCAGAGGCCCACTCTTGTCATCTGTCAGTGATCTACATCCCAGGGGTAGAGAACTAGGAAGCAGATTTTCTAAGTCGACAGACTTTTCATCCGGGGGAGTGGGAACTTCACCCGGAGGTATTTGCCTCATTGATTCTCAGATGGGGCAGACGGGAATTGGATTTGATGGCATCTCGTCAGAATGACAAGCTTCCAAGATACGGATCCCGGTCAAGGGATCCTCAGGCCGAACTGATAGATGCCTTGGCAGTACCTTGGTTGTTCAGCCTAGCTTATGTGTTTCCTCCATTTCCTCTCCTCCCACGCGTGATTGCTTGAATCAAACAGGAGAGAGCTTCAGTGATCCTGATAGCGCCTGCGTGGCCACGCAGGACTTGGTATGCGGATCTAGTGGACATGTCCTCTCTGCCACCGTGGAAACTTCCGTTGAGACAGGACCTTCTCATTCAAGGTCTTTTCCAACATCCAAATCTAATTTCTCTGCAACTGACTGCGTGGAGATTGAACGCTTGATTTTATCGAAGCGAGGATTCTCTGATTCAGTTATCAATACTTTGATACAGGCTAGAAAGATCAATAAAGATATTTACGCCATATCTTATGATAGGTGTGAATCCAAGGGTTACTCATGGAGTAAAGTTAGGATTCCTAGGATTTTGTCTTTTCTCCAAGAAGGATTGGAGAAAGGGTTATCAGCAAGTTCCTTAAAGGGACAAATTTCAGCTTTGTCAATTCTGTTTCACAAAAGTTTGGCAAATGTATCAGATGTTCAGTCTTTTTGTCAGGCTCTATCTAGAATTAAGCCTGTATTTAGACCTATTACTCCTCCCTGGAGTTTGAATTTAGTTCTTCGAGTTCTGCAAGGGGTTCCATTTGAACCTATGCATTCCATAGATATTAAACTATTATCTTGGAAAGTTCTATTTTTTGTTGCTATTTCTTCTGCTCGAAGAGTTTCTGAGCTTTCAGCATTACAGTGTGTTTCGCCTTATCTCCTATTTCATTCTGATAAGGTGGTTTTACGTACCAAACCTGGGTTCCTTCCTAAGGTTCTTTCAAATAAGAATATTAATCAGGAAATTGTTGTTCCTTCCTTGTGTCCTAATCCTTCTTCTAAGAAGGAGCGCCTGTTACATACCTTGGACGTGGTCTGTGCCTTAAAGTTTTACTTACAGGCAACTAAGGATTTCCGTCAATCATCTTCATTATTCATTGTTTATTCTGGAAAGCGTAGGGGTCAGAAAGCTATGGCTACCTCTTTCTTTTTGGCTGAGAAGTATCATCCACCTGGCATATGAGACTGCTGGACAGCAGCCTCCTGAAAGAATTACGGCTCATTCTACTAGGGCTGTGGCTTCCACATGGGCTTTTAAAAATGATACATCTGTGAAACAGATTTGTAAGGCTGCGACTTGGTCACACTTTTTCCAAATTTTACAAATTTGATACTTTTGCTTCTTCTGAGGCTATCTTTGGGAGGAAGGTTCTTCAAGCAGTGGTGCCTTCTGTTTAGGTTCCTGTCTTGTCCCTCCCTTTCATCCGTGTCCTATTGCTTTTTGGTATTGGTTTCCTACAAGTAAGGATGAATATCCGTGGACTCGTCATATCTTTGTAAAAGAAAGTTAATAGGAAAAAAACTAAATTTATGCTTACCTGATAAATTACTTTATTTTACGATATGACGAGTCCACGGCCCACCCTGTTCTTTTTAAGACAGTTTTTCTTTATATTTTTTGTAAACTTCAGTCACCTCTGCACCTTTTAGCCTTTCCTTTTTCTCTTCCTATACCTTCAGCCGAATGACTGAGGGTGGAGGGGAAGGGGCTATATATACAGCTCTGCTGTGGTGCTCTTTGCCTCTTAACAGGAGGTTAATATCCCACAACTAAGGATGAAATCCGTGAACTCGTCATATCGTAAAAGAAAGTAATTTATCAGGTAAGTATAAATTTAGTTTTTTTCCTATTAACTGATTCAGTCAGCAGTAGGTTCCGCTTGGGATCAGTTGTACTTTAACTATGTATTTAACCCCTTTGCAGGGATTCGACACACAGATTTGCAGGGTCGATAGTGGGGAAAAAGGACATATTCTAACAAATGAGAGCATGTAATGTTTTCACTATAATGACCCTTTAGTTTATGTGGATAATCCTGTTGTCAAAAATAACCTGGTCTATAATTACTTCATTACACTTTTTCCTTTGTTTTCCAATCTTAAGTTAATTTTTTCCCCTTTGTGTGGTTTCTTTCCTGACATTGATTCTTTTATATTTTATAATATTTTTTATTTTTTTTTATTTTTTATTTTTTTTTAACCTACTTTCCTATCATGAGACTGATGAGGGAAGTTTGATAGTTCCATATTTAGTAGGTAATGTTGTTGGGTAACAGCATTAGATATGTTTTTTTTATATTGTATATGTATTGTGCTATATAGATGCATATACTAATTTAGAGCGAGCCACACCCATTGCTAACAGGTGCATACAATCTAGCAAATTGGCAATACATCTCTATAGACCAACATCGGCAGTACAATGGGTGGTACTGAAAAGCTTAGTGACTTTAAATGTGACACTCTTGTGGGATACCACCTTTGAGATTTCTTCCCTACTAGATCTGCCCCAGTCAATTGTAAGTGCTATTATTGTGAAGTGGAATCATCTATGAGCAACAAGAGACCAGCCACAAAGTGGTAGACCATGCATATACCATGGCTGCCGAGTGCTGAAGTGCACAGCACACACAATGCTCCCATCATCTGTTGCATCACCCACTACAGAGTTTCATACTGCCTCTGGAAACAACATCAGCACAACAACTGTGCGTTGTGAGCTTCATGAAATGGGTTTCCATGGCCTTACAGCTGTACACAAGCATCACATTAACATGTGCAAAGCCAAGCATCTGAGTGATGTAAAGTGCACTGCCACTGGACTCTGGCGCAGTGAAAACATGTTCTCTGGAGTGATGAATCATGCTTCACCATCTAGCAGTCTGATGGAAGAATCTGGGTATGACAGATGCCAGGAGGATGCTACCTAGCGGAATGCATTGTGCCTTTTGTAAACTTTAGACAAGGAGGGATAATGGTCTGGGGCTGTTTTTTTCAGGGGTTGGGCCTCTTGATTCCAGTGAAGGGTCCGCTTAATGCTACAGGATCCAAAGACATTTTAGACAGTCGCAACAGTTTGGGAAGGCCCTTTCCTGTTCCAGCTATGACTATGCCCCTGTGCACAAAGCGAGGTCCATGAAGATATGGTTTGGTGTGGAGGAATTTGAGTCACCATACAGAGTCCTGGCTGCAACCCCATTGAACACCTGTGGGATGAATTGGAACGCAGATTGCAATCTAGACCTAGTCATAAGTACCTGACCCCACAAATGCTCTTTTAACTAAATGGGCACAAATTCCTACAGATACATCATAAAATCTTGTGAAAGGCCTTCGCAGAAGATTTGCCACAACAATTTTACAATATACTGTCCCTTTAAGCGTGTTAGCCATCCATACACTCATTCAATGATCCGTCTTATGCATGTTGCTGAAAAAGCCTGCAGTTCCCATTAAATAATGTAGATAAAGTAACAGCTTGCAGTGTGGCTATGCATTCAGCATGAAGCATGATTCATACATGTGTGTAGCCATCTTCCTCACATAAATCGCCTCAGGCAGAAGGTTGCACTGTGCACAGTTACTTGAAGAGGAGGCACAAGGCATAACAATTTCAGCAGCTCAGGAGTAATAAATCCAAGCGCGGCCACTGGCTGCGAATAGACAAACCTCAAATAATGCGCCACCTCAGTCCTCGGCTCAAACAAGGGCTCCATGCAAACTTTCTTCCAAAGTGGCTACAAAAAAAGTGACCGTGACATCAGAGTAGCCACAATGAACATTTCTTCTTTTGAAATCTCTTACTTTACAGCATTTTGTTACACCTGCCTAAAACTGTATGTCTACTTTATCTACAGCTATAAATTGTCTCATCACATGCCATTAGAAGTATAACATTTTTATGGCTTCTAAATTATGGTCCTGTTTCCTGAAATTTTGAACAGATTTGTTGAGCTGTATTCTACATATGTCCCGATAATTGTTTAATTACTAAAGTAATTGTATGGCTGGCTAGTGTGCCTTTCAAATTTGTTGATGCTTAGTTTGTTTTTCTTTGGTATTTGGTCTCAGCTTTCAGCAAGGCACTGCAAAATGAAAAATTATACAGTCTGTTTTGATTTTTATGTCCACCTAACTATATCTCTCTATTCTCATTGCTTTAGTTGATGACAGTGCAATTTTGGATTGTCAGTTCAGTGAGTTTTATCATACGCCTCCAGCCGGATTTGAGAAAATCTTATTTGAGCAACAAATCTTTTGAAGATTGGACCTCTGCAACATTCCCAAAGCGATTATATATATATTTTTTGTTTGTTTGTTTTCCTAATCTACAAATTGCTGCACGATACCTACTGAAAATGTGCTTTGTATTTTAAACCCTCCTGGCTTGGGCCTACATCACTTTCAATATGTTAAATATGTGTGTAAAGTTTTTATTATCAGGTGTCCGCCTTGGAGAATATCTTCAGATGGTGTATGTTGATTATTTTTGATGTGTAGTTTGCTGTCAGATGGCCTTGTATCTTTATATTGAAATATAATGTATTGGGTGACTAACAAACATTCAGTATTAAATTATAATTTGTTGTTGTTTTTCCAAGTCCAATTTAATTTCCTACCCTTTCAACCAGAATTAACATGTTGGTTTTACACAAATTCATGCACCCGTGATCCTAACTCTGTTTAGGTATGTGCTGTATTTCAGATCGTTGGTTCTGTTTTAAAGTTAAACACTACTGGTCTCTGATAGCTTAAACCCCAGAGTGCCTTTTAAAAAGCTTTACTCATTTCCTGTTTAAACAATGTGAGGGTAGATAACTGCCCTACTGTTGAGTATTAGAAACCATAATGTGCCTGGATGGATTTTTTGCGAACTATGTACTGAAATGCAGACCTACAACAACACTAATGCAGGAAACATAACCTTCAAACTAAATTATTAAAATGTATAAATAGAAAACAACTCCACTGATAGATTAATAGTACCCGCTGTAAGTCTCGATTTCTGTCATTTTATTATAATCTTATTTTCTCCAAAAGGCCACATTTTATGCTCAAAACCGATTTCCTTTTTAAAATGTTTATATATCATAAAACCAATTTCCAGTGTACTTTCATTATTTATTGTACCCAATTTTATTGTAAATAAAGTCTGAAAATGGTTTTTCCCTTCAGAACTTTGACCCTGCAACATTCTATGCAATGATTTGCATAAGTGCAATATGGTTTTTTTTATCTATATCTTTCCATAATTATTTACATCAATGTTTTCCAACTCGTCCTCAGGACCCAATAATAAGTCAGATGTTCAGTATTAGCTTGGTTGAGAACAGGTTCAATATCGCTTGTGCTTAACTCAAGATATCCTGAAAACCTGGCATGTTAGTGGTTTGTTTGGACTGGGGTTGGGGAAACCTCAATCTACCACATACGGTTTAAGATTAAAAACACTGAAGAGTTTGTGTTTCTCTGGATTGCAAAACTATGCAAATTTTACTAACAAAATGACTGTTTTGAATATTTTTAAAACATTTGCTTTGTATGCAGCTCTTTTGCAATGCAGTAATTAAAGGGATTTAAATCGGTAAATACATGCTAGATCTAATGATTTATTCAAAGCAAAGAATAACCTTAGAATAAATTATATGTAGATTGTTTAAATATTGAATATATATGTGTAAAGATTTAGGTTCTATACAGTACTTTAGTTTGTAAAAGGTAGTGTGCTCCACCATGTTTAAAAGTAAGTTTCCCCAGGACTTTTTTTTAGTGGGTGCCCCACCCGGGTAAAATTTTAGACAATGTCGAGCTAAAATTCACTAATATTAAATGTTACATTTTTATTGCACAAATTATAATTAAATACATTTTATGTTAAATGTATGCAATCAATTTGTGCTTTGCATAGCAGAACATTTATATAATAAAAAAAATACACTGCCCCCATTTGACTACTTCATAATGCCACCTGGCTGGCAACATTTTCTGTACAGAACACTGTTTCTTTTATTTATCTCTCCTGCTGTGGACAATTAGAAACAGATCTAAAACAGGCAATTAAAGAAACTGTGCAACCAAGGCGGTGTGGAAACCCTGTTAATTGCTTTAAAATCCCTTTGTTCCACACAGCCATATTTGTATAGTCTATTTTATTACCTGATTTATCTGTCCCTAATTGTTCTCAGCAAGAGAAAGAGCTAAAGGGGAAAACATTGATGAAAGTTATATATAGTGTATATATCAAAATATTTTCCTTTTTAATGAGATATATATATATATATATATATATTCTCATCTAAGAACATTAGCAAAACCATATAACCTTACATTTAAAGGGACAGTCAAGTTGTTTAAAAAGATAGATAATCCCTTCATTACCAATTCCCACGTATTGCATAACCAACACGGTTATATTCATATACTTTTTAACCTCTGTTTAACTTGTATCTAAGCATCTTCTGACAGCCCCCGGATCACATGACATTTTATTTATTATCTATTGACTTTCATTTTAGCCAATTAGTGCAGTGTCTGCCACAAGCTACATGCCTGATAACAATGTTATCTATATAGCTGTCCTGAACTAGCTCTCCCCTGTTGTGAAAAGCAAATAAAAAAAGCATGGGATAAGAGGCGGCCTTCAAGGGCTTAGAAATTATCATATGATCCTTCCTAGGTTTAGCTTTAAACAAAGAATACCAAGAGAACAAAGCAAAATTGGTGATAAAAGTGAATTGGAAAGTTGTTTAAAATTGCATGCCCTTTTTAAAACATGAAAGTTTAGGGGGGTTTTGGACTTAACTGTAACTTTAAGGATGTTTTCCTGTTTGTTTGTTTTCCATAGTTCATCAGCAGAATTTGAGTGTGCGACTGTTTAACTTGGCTTGTGTTTTGTTTTGTTTTTTGTGAGCTTAACTTTATATTTGCAAGGGAACTGTAATATACTAATGCCCCGATTCTAAAAAATAAAATAAAAATTCTGGTAAAAAACCAGTGTTCCCTCTAAGGCCAGTTTTGTGAGTGACCTAGCAGTGAAACAGAGCAATTGGCAAACACTACACAGTACAGACTGCAAGGTGTGGTTACCTTATTAACTGTTTCACTGCTGGGCCAATCACAAAACTGGCATCAGAGGAAACATTGGTCAAGACGTGCTTTTCCACTCCAACACTCGCAGGGGCAGCCCTCATCATGGAATTCTATTAAAAAAAAATAAAGGGGCTGTCCCTGTGAGTGGCAAGATTTCTCCCATACAAATAAGAGCTCTCTGCTATGTAAACGTTTTCAATGGAGGGCAGAGTGGGAAACCCAGCATGTTTGTAAACTTATTACACTTAAAGGGACAGGCGACACCAGAATTTTTGTTCTTTTAAAAGAAAGACGATCCCTTTTATTATCCATTCCCCAGTTTTGCATAACCAACACCGTTTTAGAAATACACTTTTTACCTCTGTGATTATCTTGTATCTAAGCCTCTGCAAACTGCCCCCTTATTTCAGGTCTTTTGACAGACTTGCATTTTAGCCAATCAGTGCTCACTCCAGGGTAACTTCACGTGCATGAGCTCAATGTTATCTATATGAAACACATGAACTAATGCCCTCTAGTGGTCAAAAAGCAGTAGTAGTCTTTAAGGTCTAAGAAATTAGCATATAAACCTCCTAGGTTTAGCTTTCAACTAAGAATACCAAGAGAACAAAGCAAAATTGGTGATAAAAGTAAATTGGAAAGTTGTTTAAAATTTCATGCCCTATTTAAATCATGACAGTTTTTTTTTCGACTTAAAGGGACCCTCAGGTTAAATTAAATTTTCATGATTTAGATACAGCATGTAATTTTAAACAACTTCACAATTTACTTCCATTAAAAAAATGTGCACAGTATTTTATATTTACAATTTGAGTCACAAGATCCTACTGAGCATCTGCAAGAATTCAGACTATACATATATGCATTTGTGATTGGCTGATTGCTATGACATGGTACAAGGGGAGTGGAAATATACATAACTTTGAAATTTGTTATAAAAAAAATCTACCACTCATTTGAAGTTGACTAAGTGCTATTGCATTGTCTTGTTATCTTGCATTTGTTGATTATGCAAATCTAATGTGTTGACTGGTCCTTTAACTGTCCTATTACTACAAATAAAATTACTGTTTTTAGTACACTACCTTAAATTTGCTGTAATTTTCATATGCATAGGTTTTCCTTTCAGAATAATTTAGAGTTTTGGGTATTTTGATGAAAACTTGCCTCTTTAACTTGTGAGTAAATGTTTATAGAAATAGGCAGGGATTTAAGAGAACATTTCATGTACGCCCATATTCATCCCATTTTATGAAAATTACGCTTTGTATTTTGCACATCCAGTGTACTTAAAGGGACAGTCTACACCAGAATTTTTATTGTTTTAAAAGATAGATAATCCCTTTATTACCCATTCCCCAGTTTTGCATAACCAACACAGTTATAATAATATGCTTTTAACCTCTGTGATTATCTTGTATCTAAGACTCTGCAAACTGCCCCTTTTTTCAGTTATTTTGACAGACATGCAGTCTAGCCAATCAGTGCCTGCTCCCAGATAACTTCTCGTGCACGAGCACAGTGTTATCTATATGAAATATGTGAACTAACACCCTCTAATGGTGAAAAACTGTTAAAATGCAATCTGAAAGAGGTGGGCTTCAAGGTCTAAGAAATTGGCATATGAACCTCCTAGGTTAAGCTTTCAACTAAGAATACCAAGAGAACAAAGCAAGATTGGTGATAAAAGTAAATTGGAAAATTGTTTAAAATTACATGCTCTATCTGAATCATGAAAGTTTATTTTGGCCTAGACTGTCCCTTTAAATTGCAAGTTACACTGTGCATGGTTAATACAATTGTTTCTAGGCTTGTCACCTCAGCCATGTTTTCCTGGACACTAATGAGTTACACATATTCACTAGCACTATTCATATTCCTCCCTGCAGCATGTGTAACTTATAAGTGTTCTGAATTTAAAGGGACGGGTGGCAAACCTAATTGTTTCCTGTGTAAGTCACCTACAAGTTTTATGTTTTTTTTTAAATGTTTTTTGGTGAACAATGTCATTACAAATGTTGATGCACCTTAACAATACAATTTATTTTCTGAATATTTTTATGTAAATGATTCCCTTTTATAAGATTTTTTTTTTCCTCTAAATTACGAATTTTATGCATCTCTTACCACACGAAAATGCAGTATATGCCCATTTGCAAGACGCTCTGTTTTCAGGGTAAAAAGTTCCTTTATATAATTTCACCAGCGAAATAGGACTGGTGCGCATTCTTATAGCATCTCATCTGCCCAGAGATCTTTTTAGAATAGTGGCCCCTAAGCAACCTAAACCAGTTTTTCTTAACTCCAATCCGCATACCCCTAACAGACCTGATTTTCATTATATCTTAAAGGGACAGTATACACTCATTTTCATATAACTGCATGTAATAGACACTACTATGAAGAATAAGATGCACAGATACTGATATAAAAATCCAGTATAAAACTGTTTAAAAAGTTACTTAGAAGCTGTCAGTTTGGCTCTGTTGAAAAGGCAGCTGGAAAGCCCACTACAAGTGGCAAATAAGACACTCCCCCCTCCCCCTTCTTTTGCATATGGAAAGACACTTTACACAAACCGGAGCAAGCTGGAGAAGGTAGCTGACGGTATTCACATAAAACTTTGGGGTTTGGTTAGGAGTCTGAAAATCAAAGCAATGTTATTTAAAAATAAGCAAAATTATACATTTATTTAAAAAAAAAAAAAAAAACTTTATGGGCTATATAAATAGATCATTTACAAAACATTTATGCAAAGAAAAAATGAGTGTATAATGTCCCTTTAAGTAGAGCACAGTTGAAATAATCAGCTTATCAGTAACCATGGTTACTAACCTACTCTTACCTATCAGCTCACCTATACTGCAGCTCAGACATCAGGAAAATCTGGCCTGTTGGGGGGGGTCCCTAGGACTGGAATTGAGAAACACTAATCTTAAACAATAAGGCTGCTGTGAATACTGGAAACGGTTGTTTCTTGCACGTGTAATAAATATACCTTAAACACTAAATCAATTCTAGATAGAATGATGTATTCAAAGCAAAAATATGCAGATGTATTTTTAAAATATTACTTGTTTATATTGAAAAAAATAAATGTAAAGTGTTAGTCCGTAAAGCAGTGGGCGACTGCCATATTGTAGGTTTCCTTTTCTGCTGAGGTCAATTAGGGGAAAATGTATAAATCAGTTACTAGAGTGTACAACCAATGACTGAGCATGGTGTAGCAGAAGTCTGCACTTCCACTTTTAACATAAATTGGAAAGCCCACAATTCTCTGAATTAAATTACAGGAAAAGAGTACAAAATAACTTTGAGTATATCGCAAAATTGATTTCAATAAACAAAGTGAGTAGTAAAACAAAGTATTTAATGTCCCTTTAACGAGTAACAGTATAGTATTGGACACAGCCTCTTCTCATAAATGGACAATTTTATTAATATATTAAACATTGCACAATGGGGATTTTTTTCAGGTATATCAGTCGCCAAAATCCCTCTAATGCTGTAAATATTTTGTTTGTGGAATACAATAATATTTGTAATATGTAATAAAAAAAATAATTGAGGGTTCCCTACACTGTGGTACACTCACTGTGTGTTAGTGCCTCTATTATATGTCTGATTTTGAGCATGTGCTGCCTAGGTTAGATTTTGTAAAATAACTAATAATTGATACTTTTTGTAATTCATATATTCCTTATGTAAAGCAAGTCTGTCTACTGAGAAACACTCATGATGTTAAATATTTTTATGACATATTGCAATTTTACACTAAGGAGACACTTTGGAAAACCTGAAAATATAATGGTCTAGTAATCGTATATTTTTTTATATGCACACAATTTCTAAGGCACCAGCTGCTACTGAGCATGTGTTAGAGTGCAGAGTATATCAATTTTGTTATTGGCTGGTGGCTGTCACATGATACGTGGGAGGGAAAATGGAATTAATGTTGAAATTTGCCCGAAAAAATAAATCTGCTACTCATTTGAAAATCAAAGTAAGTGCTATTGCATTGTAGTTTTATTATATATTTGATTAGGCAATTGTACTATATTTACTGGTCCTTTTTAAAGGGAAATTAAAGTCAAAATTCATGATTCAGATATAAAATGCAATTTAAATAAAAATCCAATGTACTTCTGTTCTGAAATTTTATTATATATATTTTGTGTTTCGAGGAGTGTGTACTGTGTGCCAACAAAGCATGTAACTAGGTTATAGATATAGCCCTGAAGATGTGCACACTCCTTTAGTATTCTCTCATGAAAAGGTGTTTAACAGGATACAGAGAGAAAAGTAGATTTGATCATAGAAATAGATTATATGCCTCTTAAAAGTGTACACGGATTACAATAGCAATGCAGTGAAAGTTCATCATAACATAACTGCTGTTTTTATTCATTTTAAAACTAATACAGGTTAACGGGACATGAAAACCAAAATATTTATTTCATGATTCAGAGTGTACAAATTTAAGAGTTTTCATTTACTTCTATTTCAATTTCTGCTTTCTCTGTATCCTTTGTTGAACGAGCAGCAATGCTCTACTGGGAGCTAGTTGAAAGCCAATGACAAAAGGCAAATATATGCAGCCACCAATCAGCAGCTTGTGAGCCTAGCTAGGTATACTTTTTAACAAAGGATACGAGTACAAAACAAATTAGATACTAGCAATTAATTGGAAAGTTATTTAAAATTGTATGCACATATATATCTGAATAAAACAAAAAACATGTCTCTTTAACAAAGAAGAAGATGTCTAGAGCAATACATTTGCTTTGAGTTCCAGTAATTAGAATAAGGTGTCTAGCAAACCGTAATAAACTTGTGTTGTATTTTGTTACATTACATGCTTGGTAAAAAAATGCTGCCATTTGGAATTTTGTAATCTCAGATAAAAATATAATCAAATATCTCGACACAGCAAACATTTTATTGGCCTATCAGAATGGTGAAAAAATAGTTGTCTCCAGACATGAATGTTGTACATAGATATATTAGACTGCTATAGTTACTCACTAAACAGCTATTTTAATTCCCTTGTCACTTAAAATGAACACTAATTATATATTCATTGTCCAACGTGATTCAATTTTCTGTAATGCTAATTGTCACTCTCTGACTTGTGTTCCTAAATGAAATTTGTCTACAAACATATCTGGTGCTTTCTTTACTATTGTAACTCACATTTTCAAACTAAAATGTTAATAAAAAAGACACGGTATTAACCCCTTGTGCCAATCGGATGTAGATCTATGTCATGCGATACATAGCCAGTCGTACGCATAACGTGGATCTAAGTCCAACCTGCAGGAGGCTCCAGCAGTCTTGGTTATCAAGTGACACTGTAACGATCTCCATTTGTCCTGGGGCAACAGAAAATACTGTGGATGTGAAAGGGCCCTTCCTTTCACTACAGAATAATTAGCAGTTTGGGGGGAGGGAAGTGTCAGGTGGGAGGGTAATGTTTCAAAAACATTAAAGGGACAGTCTACACCAGAATTTTTATTGTTTTAAAAGATAGATAATCCCTTTATTACCCATTCCCCAGTTTTGCATAACCAACACAGTTATAATAATATACTTTTAACCTCTGTGATTATCTTGTATCTAAGCCTCTGCAAACTGCCCCTTTATTTCAGTTCATTTGACAGACTTGCAGTTTAGCCAATCAGTGCCTGCTCCCAGATAACTTAACGTGCATGAGCACAGTGTTATCTATATGAAATACGTGAACTAACACCCTCTAGTGGTGAAAAACTGTTAAAATGCGTTCTGAAAAGAGGTGGCCTTCAAGGTCTAAGAAATTAGCATATGATCCTCCTAGGTTAAGCTTTCAACTAAGAATACCAAGAGAACAAAGCAAAATTGGTGATAAAAGTAAATTAGAAAATTGTTTAAAGTGAAGGTCAAGTCTGGCGCATTGCTTAACATTTTTCAATAGCAGACTAAAATTAAGTATTATGTTCATTCATCAATTTCATTTTAAATATTGTTCTCATTACTATTTTTCAACTTTTATTTCACCTCCGTTTTCGTCTTATTACCCGCCCGCCATACTCCCTATATTGATTGACATTTCTGTTAGCCAATATATCGTCTAACCCCGTGGCATCCTGCCCCTTTTCTCTAGCATCACTACAAAGTTCTGCGCATGCGTTTAAAAAAAAACGCCATCGGCGTCCAGCTCGTTCACGAAACGCGCATGCGTTCTCCCTTCTCAGAATCAATTGAGCCATTGTATCAGTTACTACGCCCGATCGCAGCAGAGGCAAGCTTTATTCAAAAAGGGTAAGAATGATTAAGATGCTTGCAGCAGCTATTGCGGTCTAATATTTAAAAGTAACTACTGAGGGTACGGGTATGACACGCATGCGCATTTAGAAGATACTGTTGTGCACGAGCGTAGTCAGTTTGTAGGAACTACAGCGACGTCACAACAGATAAATAAGGAAGTGTTGTAGGGGCGGAGCAGATAGAATAACGGAGGTATTTTCTATATATATTTTGGTTGAAAAATAAGAGTTCTATACAAATATAAACTTAGCGACTGTAATATTTGGATAATAAGCTTTATAATGGTGTATTGCAATATGCAAAAATTGACCTTCACTTTAAAATTACATGCTCTATCTGAATCATGAAAGTTTATTTTGGCCTAGACTGTCCCTTTAAAAGGTCAGTATACACCAATTTTCATATAACTGTAATAGACACTAATATAAAGAAGAAAATGCACAGATACTGATATAAAAACACAGTGAAGGGGGCTAGGAAATCAGGATGAGGAGACACTCCCCCTTCTCTGCATATGGCCCATTAGACAAGCAGGAGCAATCTTGAATCTGTAGGCATCAGTATCCATCTAAAACTTTGGGGCTTGGTTAGGAATATAAAAATTAGCACAATGTTATTTAAAAATAAGCAAAACTATAAATTGTTAAAATAAAACACTCCCAGATGGGTTATATAAATGGATCATCTATCAAACATTTATGCAAAGAAAAATCTAATTTACAATGTACCTTGGAGTCTTGACTTGGTTGATATGTTATTCCATAGCACTGGTTTTCAAACCTGTCTTCGGGCCTCCCTAACAGGCCAGATTTTGAGGATACAATTGTGCTCATAAGTTTACATACCCTGGCAGAATTTATGATTTCTTGGCCATTTTTCAGAGAATATGAATAACAGCACAAAAACTTTTCTTTCACTCATGGTTAGTGTTTAGCTGAAGCCATTCTTTATCAATCATCTGTGTTTACTCTTTTTAAATCATAATGACAACAGAAACTACCCAAATGACCCTGATCAAAAGTTTACATACCCTGGTTATTTTGGCCTGATAACATGCGCACAAGTTGACACAAAGGGGTTTGAATGGCTATTAAAGGTAATCATCCTCAACTGTGATCTGTTTGCTTGTAATTAGTGTGTGTGTATAAAAAGTCAATGAGTTTCTGGACTCCTGACAGACCCTTGCATCTTTCATCCAGTGCTGCACTGACGTTTCTGGATTCTGAGTCATGGGGAAAGCAAAAGAATTGTCAAAGGACCTGCAGGAAAAGGTAGTTGAACTGGATAAAACAGGAAAGGGATATAAAAAGAGATCCAAGGAATTGAGAATGCCAATAAGCAGTGTTCAAACTCTAATCAAGAAGTGGAAAATTAGGGGTTCTGTTGAAACCAAACCACGGTCAGGTAGACCAACTGAAATTTCAGCCACAACTAAAATTGTTCGGGATGCAAAGAAAAACCCACAAATAACTAAAATACAGGACTCTCTGAAAACATGTGGTGTGGCTGTTTCAAGATGCACAATAAGGAGGCATTTGAAGATAGATAAGCTGCATGGTTGAGTCACCAGAAGAAAGCCATTACTACACAAATGCCACAAAGTACCCCGCTTACAATACGCCAAACAGCACAGAGACAAGCCTCAAACCTTCTGGCACAAAGTCATTTGGAGTGATGAGACCAAAATTGAGATTTTTGGCCACAACTATAAACACTACATTTGGAGAGGAGTCAACAAGGCCTATGATGAAAGGTACACCATTCCTACTGTGAAACATGGAAGTGGATCGCTGATGTTTTGGGGATGTGTGAGCTACAAAGCCACAGGAAATTTTGTCAGAATTGATGGCAAGATGAAAGCAGTATGTTATCAAAAAATACTGGAGGAAAATTTCCATTGCTACATGGGACATACTTGGACATTCCAACATTACAATGATCCTAAACACAAGGCCAAGTTGACCTGTCATTGGCTACAGCAGAATAAAGTGAATGTTCTGGAGTGACCATCTCAGTCTCCTGACCTCAATATCATTGAGCCACTCTGGAGAGATCTCAAACGTGCAGTTCATGCAAGACAGCCCAAGAATTTACAGGAACTGTTTGAGGCTTTTTGCCAGGAAGAATCAGCAGCTTTACCATCTGAGAAGATAAAGAGCCTCATCCACAAATACCACAAAATACTTCAAGCTGTCATTGATGTTAAAGAGGGCAAAACACGGTATTAAGAACTGGGGTATGTAAACTTTTGATCAGGGTCATTTGGGTAGTTTCTGTTGTCATTGTGATTTAAAAAGAGTAAACACAGTTGATTGATAATAAATGGCTTCAGCCAAACACTAACCATGAGTGAAAGAAAAGTTTTTGTGTTATCATTCATATTCTCTGAAATCATAAATTCTGCCAGGGTATGTAAACTTATGAGCACAACTGTATCTGCACTAGAGCACAGGTTAAATAATCAGCTGATTAGTAAACATGGTCATTTTACCAGCTCTCAACCAAGGTAAACCTGAAAAGCTGGACTGTTTGAGAGGCCTGAGGACAGGTTTGAAAACCAGTGTTCTACAGCAACACAACAGAAATGTCTTGTAATTACAAAGTGCTTACTTTTTCAGTATAGGTGGGGATACAGTAAGCAAAAGCAGCTATTTCAAATGACAAAAGAGGTAAAGCAGCATTTTAAAAATAATAATTTTTAATACACTCCAACAATTAAATGGGTAATTTGGAATGCATTAAAGGGGAGAAAAAATTTACAGTACACTGTCACTTTAAATATGTGAAGGAGATACATACAGTACTGTAATGAATAAAGTTAGATTCTGAGTTAGACACTGTAAAAAAATGTATTGTTACAGGGATACTAAACCCACATTTTTTTCTTTCATGATTCAGATAGAGCATGCAATTTTAAGAAACTTTCCAATTTACTCCTATTATCAATTTTTCTTTGTTCTCTTGCTATCTTTATTTAAAAAGCAGAAATGCAAATCTTAGGAGCCAGTCCATTTTAGGTTCAGCATCCTGGATAGCGCTTGCTTATTGGTAGCTACATTTAACAAACTAATAAGCAAGCATAACCTAGGTTCTGAACCAAAAATGGGCTGGCTCCTACGCTTTAAATTAATGCTTTTTAAATAAAGATAGCAAGAAAAAGAAGAAAAATTGATAATAGGAGTAATTAGTAAGTTTCTTAAAATTGCATGCTCTATCTGAATCATGAAAAAAAAATGGTTTAGTATCCATTTAAATCACAATAAAAATCATAAAATTGTTCTTCAAAAATCTTATTTTATAGAAATTCATATTGAGATTATGCAGGGGGGAAAGTATAATACACACGGTAGAAATTGAAATAAAACTATATTGCACATACAAAACATATTGTCAAATCTGTACAGGTCTGGCATGTCTTTACATATTCCCTCACTGACCTTGCTATTTTATCTCTGAAAGGTGCCAAATTGTGCAACACAATTACAGAACACATGCATAATTTTAAGATAAATACAAAAAGAATTGTAATATCTAAGTATTCAATATTCAAAATGTGCCCCTGCTAACCAGCACATTTCCCTTCCCAGCTAACTTGGTTACTTTCTAAGGGACAGCTTTTTTTTTTTCTTTTTCCAGCCTCTGCAGGTGTTTGCAGGGTTTTTCACATCACATCCAGCGAATTTTAAGTAATTGGACCCTAAGGCTTTGATTGATCAAGGGCATCGCTTGCCTTCGCCTCCCTACGACTGCAAGTTCTCAAAAGAGAACCTGCAGTCCGCATTTATCAATCAGTGGTCATCAAAGAATTTCAATCCCCCCTGTCTTGTCCGACAAGAAAAATAGCGCTTTTGTGCAATGCTGAATTCCGGCAGCGGAATTCAGCCTGCCAGAGGCGAGCTGCGGCAGACGGGGACGAATATGTAAACCTCTGTCCTCCATCTCTTGATAAATCGAGCCCTAAGTGTAAATATACTATCCATTTTGCAAAGTCTCTTCAGTTCTACTGCAAAAACAAAATCTATATATACAGTATTCAGTATTTATATTCTCTCACAGTTTCAGATATTTATGTATTGCTGACTTCTAATTCACTTATGCCCCACGTTTTGTGTATGACGTAAGTGTTGTTATTGTGATTCTGCGTTGAGGGCTGCCTCTAGATACGCTATCTGCGTGCTGTGGAGATCATAATAAAAAACGGACATTATACTAAAAAAAATAGTTTGGATTGATACTGAAACTATCAGGAAATGGATATTGCATTACTGTTCACTAACAATTTTATTAGGGGACAGGTGAATGTCTCCACAAGCATAAAAAAAATGATCTGCACAGAAAACACCATTAAACAATGTTTACCATATTTCAAAATACCCTGTTATAGAAATAACCAAGGAAAAGTAATTTTGATGTCCTTTTTAAAAGCCATACACAAAATACTTTATTAGATAAAACATCAATAAAAAGTGTGAGAACAGGGCACAGCATTGCACATTTTCAGCTTATACTTAAACAGTGACAAATTAAATGGTTTGACTTCAGAAACAAAAATGTATAGAAATGCACTAAACTGAAAATAAAAACACTCCTTGCTTGTTCAAAATTCAGTGGCACTCAGTGTACAGGGAAATATATCCTGTATTATATATCAATGCGATCCTGCCAAAGAGACCAGAGTGCAGTCCTAATATAGCATGGAATTCCGATTATCCTAGCTTTAGTGTAGCTATAATCTAGATTTTATTAAAGACAAAGAGACAAATATTTTGCTTAACTTTCAGTTTACTGCTCTGACAGCTTTTAAAAGTATACAGTGTTAACATTAGTAAACATAAAACAAATGAAAGAACATCGAAAACAAAAGGACCAATAAGGACAAAGCCATGTTTGTAGAAGATGATATCAGCCAATCCGCATGCTCATAATGTCCATAAACAGTCCAGAGTGCACCAATGGTTTAAAGCAATATAAGTTGTGGGGGGCGGAGCCAACTAACATGGAAGCCAGACGCACATTTCAGGAGCTCCCAACATAAGTCACAAATTTACAGGTTTTCTTAAGTATTTTATCTTCCTTTAATCTCAACCTGGACACTCTAGTGATAGGCATTCACTCTGCTGCTGAGGAGACAAACAGGTGAGCTGGATGGTACCAGAGAACCCTAGTTTTTAGCCTCGCCTGATACGCCACATATACAAAACTATGGACGCTCTCCTTTTTAGACAGCTGAAGGAGCTGCTTGATCTCCATCATGAAGCCCTCCTGCTCGCAGTGACGGAGGCTTTCAAACCTCTAACTACTCATGCTACTGTTTCAACTGTTGTGATTGCCTATGGGGAGAAGTACTTAGAGACTGCAAATGACCCGCGAAAGCCGCCATACTGCTCTGCAACTGCGGAACACGCTTCACTACCTTCTAGCATAGAGGACAAAGAGGAGCAGGGAGCTGCTGACGAAAGGGTCCCCAATATGAGGCAGTGTGGCTTACAATTGAGGGCGCTCAACTTGGGAGGCTTGCCGCTCACAACTTGCACTCCAATAATAACTCTAAGTGTACCCGGGAACGGATACAGCAGCAGAGAGGGCCTTTTCCCTCACACATGCTTGGAGCCACTCAATTGGCTAGTACCGCATGCAGTGGAGAAACGCTCAAGCCCACAAAGTCTTACCCTCCTCTCCGGATGTAGGGGACAGCGGAGCGGCTCCAAGCTTGGATGTTCCTGGCCTCTAAATAGATGTGCATTTCCACCCGCACAGTGTTTCCATTGCCGCTATCATCACCACTACGCGCAAACATGGGACCTGCAATGGGACCCTGGAGGACATATTTCCCAGATAACTTGAGGCTCCCACCACCTTACTTTGCCTCACATCTCCTATGAGGGGACTCTATTCATGTTGGAACTGGGTGCATCTGTGACTGACATTGCGGACTGCATGTATAAAGTATCTGGGGACAATATTTTCAGGGTGATTGTGGATGCTTATGACTAGCAGCGGTCTTATGGCCGATATTATCAACGATCCCAGGGTGTATTTGTTTTCCCAGCACGGCGGGGTCATTCTCTCATTGCGGGCCTTTTCAATGCATGGTCCTACTATACCTGGTTATTAACTTTAATGTTGTGCTTGCTCATATGACTCCCTAGTCTCAAATATAAATTAAGGCTGTGCATATCTTAAGAGGGGGAAATTTTAGAAGAGTGATTCTCGCATTGTATGCACTGTTGCTGTGGGCTCACATCTCTTTCGGATCCTGGCCTCAATTACTAATTGCGGCATTGACCAGTGTAGCTATAACCTAATGCCTACCTAATTCGTACAAGCAGCGACAGTCAGCCCCATAAGACAACTTAAGCAATATTAAAGTAATGGGCAGGTTTAAGACAACGCAGCTTAGAGGGATAGTGATTTGTCCACCACTACACTGTTATATTAATGTTTGTTCTGTTTGCTCTCCTAATGGAACTTTATAACAAGCCTCTAAATGTCTCACTATTCATATATTTAATATGCTGTTTTATGTCACCCTAAAAAATGTTTCTATCCAACTGCTGATCTCTTGTTTCCACTATATTCACCCCTTGAAGATAGTGCTGTTTAAGCTCAACATTAGTGCTCTCTGACCTAATACTGAACCAGGCTGTCCGCAGGTTGCACATTTATTTTGTACTCCCTAATTTAACAGAGACACATGCAATTGTTCTGATGCCCTTGATATGTACTCCCATTTATATACGTTTATACATGTTCTGCTCCCTATTGAGCATAGTTGTTTTTCCATAGTGTTGACTTGTTATGTGAAGGTGATAGTGTGGTTTATATTGTGCCGCTATATTTATATGTCTGTATTTCTCCCCCACTTGGAGCATTCATATGGAAGTTGCTTTTAGTCAATTTGCTCTACCTAGCTTCATAGTCCTGAATTCATTTAAACCGTTTTTATTATAACACACCACACTCCGAAATTTAAACTTATATCTCCTGGAAGGCTGATGTTGTTACCACTTTCTCTCACTGGAGGGGAGTAGAGATTTGCTTTCTTACAAGTAACCCTATAATAGTACTAGTGAATGTAATTGGATCTAGCCCATATGGTCTTGATATAACTGTTTTCTCCTTTTTACTGCTCCACCAAACGTTTAAGACTATATCTAACTTAATAGGTGCGAGTAGCTTCTTGGAAAAAGCCATAATTCACCACTAGACTAACTTAATAGTTTTGCCCGTCGCCTGGACATAGGGCCCGTGCCCAGGTGGCGGAGATAGGTTACAAGGGAGTGTGAAAAACTACCTACTTCTCATCATAGTTCAGGTCTCACTGTACTCTAGTTATATTTGGATATATATCTACTATAGTGGGTGCTACTTTTGCCACTTCAGACTCACAGCTCCTTTAGAGGGTTCATCCCCATATCTGCTGCGCTTCCTACTCATTAGTCTATAGTCATCCTACCATGAATCCAGGCTAATATATATCTTTCAGGCAGGCTGGTCCTGCACTCATCATGAATAGCAAGGCCATAGTATGCGCTATATAAGGATTAAACTATCCGCAATAGAGCAATTCAGAGGACGTCAGATTGGGCACCCTTGCATATAAAATTCTAAATTAGTTCAGAATATACCTAGCTCACTTTTTTTCTGGTATATGTATGCTCTCCAGTTTATGTGTTTGGCTCCTAATTTACTTACTCACCACCTCCCTCCCCCCCCCCCCATTCATAATATACCTCCTACAGCAGGAGGGTTAACTAGGCGGTTTCTCTCGCCAATACCGCACCTTAAGTATACTCTCCATTATATATAGCAATATACCTTTATATCTCACTCCGCAACTTTATCATTTGAAAGATTGTTAAAAAAGAGCCTCTAACCCTCATATGCATATTTCTACTTCTTACTCTAGTTACTGTGAGGCTAAAATTCGAATAATCCAAAAAGCTTGAGTTATATAGGAAGACAAAGAAGGAAAAACTTTAGTAATCTTTATAACTTATGTGCAATCCTGTGGATTCATTAATACTCCTAGTTAATACCCCTCATGTCCTATGTTGTAAGAATCTTCAGGACCTCAGGAACAAAATCACTATTAAATTTAAAAAAGAGGTTTATCCTTGAGATCCAAAAGTGGTCTCCTTGGTCACAATTTCCTTCTTTCGCTCCATAAATTCTTGTTACTTTTGTTGGCCCAAGAGTAATCTACTGTGTCATATAGAAGGTTCCCGAAAGATTAGCATCTTACTTGTTTACTGTTTACAAACTATGTAAATTGCTGGCTATACGTCTCTTGCATGTTTATTTTATTACTCCTGTACAACTGTAGCCTTATATCATGTGACATAAGAATGTGTTATTATGATATTATGATCTATGTATGTCTTTAACTAAACCTCAATAAAAAATATTTAAAAAAAAAAAAAAAAAAAAAAGCAATGCAAGTTGTGTAGTACAGCAACCAACCGGAGAATAATGCTCATGAAAACAGGGGCTCTGCCAGGGTCCCCCAACATCAATGATACATATAGTCTTGTCCTCAGCACTATTATATCAAATATTCTTTATTTTCTGTTTAATTTACAGACATAAAATGCGACGTTTCGAGTGTTGCCACTCTTACTCATGCTAATACATTGTGTCATTTGAAACAAATTTCAAATGACACAATGTATTAGCATGAGTAAGAGTGGCAACACTCGAAACGTCGCATTTTATGTCTGTAACTTAAACAGAAAATAAAGAATATTTGATATAATAGTGCTGTGGACAAGACTATTTGTATCAATGGTTTAAAGCAACAGAGGTGAGGGAAATTTTCAATGGGTCAATGGATCAGAATTTAAGGGGTTTATTAAATATTAATATTTCTTATCAGTTATAACCCTTAAATTCCAGAGCGTGGGACAGTAATATACACAGGAATGTATAGAAGTGTGCAAAGAAGTTTGCAACGCAAAGAGAAAAGATTGCCTGTCTCTGAAATAGTTAATTACAAAAGGCCCATTCAATTGTATGTATTCAGACAAACAGAAGGATCAGTGAAGAGATACAGATTAACACACGCATACACACTTATACAAAATAACTTTACTGGAGAAAAAATATGAGTCCGACTGGACTAGTACTCACACACACACTGTTTAAAACTAGCTTTAACTCAGGTAAATAATTGTTTATACAAATGCATATAGCTGATCATTTTATATTTGCAACCATTCAGAATATATGTTATATATCCCTTTAATAAGGTATTAACTGATGGTAGCAATGAGCTTTATACTACAGACAGTTGCGTGATAATTTATCTTATTTGAGTTTTTGCCTGAAGCAAAAAACAGTTATCTTGAGCAAAAAATAAGAGATAAAAAGTAATTATACTGATACCGATCCGTCCAAGAAACTTCACAGACAGCTCTCATAAGCATAAATATAACTAAATTTTGACTCAATAATTGTTGCAATATATGTTGGGTTTTAAATTCAAATGTTGCCACACTTATATATGTTCAAAGAACTTTTAAAGGGAACTCATATCTATAAAGATGTTTGCTAATTGTGGTTGTCATAACGTGAAACGCGCTTCAGGGGCACTTCCACGAGGTTATGGAACCTCTCTGGTTTTAGAAGCTTACTCAGCTATATTTTAATGCAACAAACTTATTGATCTAATTTGAATCAGACAGTATAATGTAAAACAGGTCTCCGCTATAGAAGAGACCTTTTTGAGCTTAGCCTGTTGTTGCTTTAATCAGATTAATGTTAACTGTGGCTTCCAATATAGTAGAGGCTTTTTTTTAGGGGCTTGCATCTATTGCTCTCATGGAGGAGCTGCTTCATATGGTTGGGGTATATAGTGATTTACATTGCTTAACACTATAGGCCTTATAGCAATAAAAAATAACTTTCCCGGTAGTTACCTGATACAGGTGTAGGGGTGTAACAAGTGGGAATTGAACCCATTGTTATTCCTAATAGATATTGCTATAGACTTTATTTATTTAATATTCTATATAACAACCACAATTAGCAAACATCTTTATAGATATGAGTTCCCTTTAAAAGTTCTTTGAACATATATAAGTGTGGCAACATTTGAATTTAAAACCCAACATATATTGCAACAATTATTGAGTCAAAATTGAGTTATATTTATGCTTATGAGATCTGTCTGTGAAGTTTCTTGGACGGATCGGTATCAGTATAATTACTTTTTATCTCTTATTTTTTGCTCAAGATAACTGTTGGGTTTTTTGCTTCAGGCAAAAACTAAAATACTGTAAGATAAATTATCACGCAACTGTCTGTAGTATAAAGCTCATTGCTACCATCAGTTAATACCTTATTAAAGGGATATATAACATATATTCTGAATGGTTGCAAATATAAAATGATCAACTATATGCATTTTGTATAAACAATTATTTACCTGAGTTAAAGCTAGTTTTAAACAGTGTGTGTGTGTGTGTGTGTGAGTACTAGTCCAGTCGGACTCATATTTTTTCTCCAATAAAGTTATTTTGTATAAGTGTGTATGCGTGTGTTAATCTGCATCTCTTCACTGATCCTTCTGTTTGTCTGACTACATACAATTGAATGGGCTTTTTGTAATTAACTATTTCAGTGACAGGCAGTCTTTTCTCTTTGCATTGCAAACTTCTTTGCACACTTCTATACATTCCAGAGTGCACCAATACCTCCTCTTTCTTGTTTGATTCGAAGAGGCAATAAGGACATTAAAGAAGGTAAGAATAGATTACAACACCATATCAATTGAAACAGAAACAACCAATAACAGAAAATCTAAATATTCTTGAATACAGGATGAAGAAACTTGACTTTGAGGTAGGAAAGGATCCTTCTAGGAATCTGTCTAGGCTGAAGGACGACTTTGAACAGATGATGAAAACATTGAGGAATAATAGAAGAATCCGAATCAGTTGAAGGAGACATTTTGAGGAGTAGATGCTGGAAATAAAAATATATTAATAAACCAATCAAATATAATTATAAATATTGGAAGGGGACAGAAAAAATGCCAGGGTTGGAAAATATTTGTCTCTGTGTCTTATAATAAAATTCTGATTATCCTAGCTTTAGTGTAGCTATAATCTAGATTTTATTAAAGACCAGAGACTCATATTTTGCTAGTTTAAAGCAATAATGGATCATGAAATTAAGGAAATAGCAGCGTTATTAATTGGTTTAAAATAAAATTGTCTAAAAGTAGAGTCCAAAGTCCAGTCTGCTGCATTTAAAATATCTTAGAGGGAAGAGGATTTTAAAAAGGCTTTAGAGGCAGAAGCTTCTCGAACTGAGTGAGCCGGAAAAGGGCTCTTCCACACCAGCAAGAAGCATAATCCACTTTACCCACCTGGCAATAGAAGTAGAGGAGACAGGTTTGAAAGGGGAAACGAATTAGATGAGAAGTTGAGAAGAAGAAGAATGACGTAAAGGTTGAGTACGAGACAAATACTCTTTTACATAAAGGATAACACACAATTTAGGATGATCAGAGAAATAAGGATAAAAAATAGATTGAGAAAGACATTTAGTTATTTTAGAAAGGGGATACCAAAAGGAGAAAACATTTGAGAATTAATATCAATTGCACTTACATCAAAAACTCTGCGAAAAGAGAGGAGACAGAGAAGAGTGGCAAGTTTAGCTGACAGCTGTTTGAGAGAAAGAAGATCGTTAGAAGGCCAATTTCAAAGGAAAGACAGAACCAAATCTACGTCCCAAAAGAAAGAATATTTAGAAGAATGGGGATTTTGGATACAAATTGCTTTGAGAAGTCTGCAGACCTGATGAATTTTTGTGTCCAGCAGAAATAGCAGAACGAGCTATATTGATAGATATATAGACAAGACCTGAATAAAAAAAGAGAAGATAAATAATCTAAAATAAAATTCAAAGGAGCTGAAAAGGGATCCAAGTCCCCCTGGACACACCAGCCAGACAACTTGGACCAAGCTGAGAGACAACATCTTTTGGTTCCAGGAGCCCAAAAGTCCTGTAATAAAGATCGAGCTCGGTCCGAAAGTCCATCGAGAGACCAGGATCCGCTGAAAGCATCCAAGCTACAAGAGTTAGAGAGTTGGCAAGCAGAAGTGGATGAGGGAATCCCAGGGGATCCAGAAGGAGATGGGAGAGAAGGAAGCAGAAGGGGAGAAAGGAAGGAGAGCTCCAGAAGAGAAGGGTACCAAGGCTGAGATGGCCACAGGGGAGTGATTAGGAAAAGAGATATCAGGTTTCTGTGGAGAAAATCCAACCGAATGGAAAGATGATATAAAGAATACCACAATTCCAAAAGTATGCACTTATAGCACTCTGGGCCCTAAACTAAAGGGTGGGTGGTCCCGCTGGGATTTTATAAAATATAACTTTTATTATAACCATTAAAAAACCAAATTGTTGGTTAAAGTACAAACACTATTAAAATACACTCCAGTACCATATACCAGTAGTATCAACATTTATTGGATCATCAATTATTGGAATTAGGCCTGTCTATATTCACAGTCATGAATGATCCAAAAAAAGAAACAAAATAACGTCCGCTAAACACTGTTACAGTATAACTATATCAAATAGTGATTACAAGTGTGAGTTGGGTATGTGTAATCAGAAAATGGGTAAAGCGTGTCCCCTCTATTTGTTAATCGCTGGATTACTGATTTCTAATATTAAATTATGGTTTTGCCATGTAGAATGTAGAGACAAGGAAAATGATCCTCAGTGTCAGAGTAATTGTCATTATATCGAGTAATCGTATGTTACTCCCTCTGCTCAAGTATTATGGTATCGCTGGATCAGATATACCATGTTACTATTCAGTCTATATTGTAAATTCAGTACACTACGGTAATGGCCTGCAGCTACTCCCAGTTCATATGGATGATTATTCAGTCTAGCTATGTCTGTACGGTATCAGAGTTTGTAATCCTGTCTGGATAGTCACAATGAGTTAGAGTGCTATTATTCCGGCATCCCTTATATGTGCAGGGCTAAATATTTCTAATGTAACTAAGTCCGGCACAACCCAGACTGGATAAGTTAAATATTTGTAAATTAGGGAGCCAGTTTAGTGGATCGATCTGGATACTAATAACCCAGTTTGCCGATATAAGTTTACCATTGCTTGTTAATCATAATATTTCTTCAGGTACACACCACTGCCAAGCATCTCACACAGTTCAGTGTATAAATATAGCTATATCGAGTAATCGTCTGTTACTCCCTCTGTTCAAGTACTTCAGTATCACTGGATCAGACACACTTTGCTGCTATTCAGTACATGTTATAACTTCAGTACACTGCGGTAATGGCCTGCAGCTACTACCAGGTCATATCGATAATTATTCAGTCTAGCTATGTCTGTACGGTGTCAGAGTGAGTAATCCTGTCTGGACAGTCACAATGAATTTAGGTGCTCTTATTCCGGCATCCACTATGTATAAACAGCTGTATAAATCTAATATAACTAAGTCTGGCACAACCCAGACTAGATACGTTGAGTATATATAAATTACAGGGTCTTTTTAGTGGATCAATCTGGATAGTAATAACCTAGTCAGCCGGTACAAGTTTTCCATTATTAGTTAATCATAGTATCCATTCAGGCACACATCACTACACATCATCTCGCACAGTTCAATATATAAAAATATAGCTAAGTCTGGCACAACCCAGGCTGTGAGTTTTTACTGTTATAAGTTATTTTTCATTCCAATCAGCTTTGCAGCACTCATGCAGCTAACATGCAGCTAAGATTATGCTATTCACAGTCTGAATAGGATATTAACTGTGAGTTTATGTTTTCTACTGTCCACTTAGTAGTCGGCTATATATAAAGTTAAATTTCTTATCTGGCACAACCCAGTTTCTATATTGAGTGTTTATATTATATTATAAAGCCTTGTAGTGGATAAGCCCGGTGCTTGTTGCCCGGTGCACTGATACAAACTTGTAAGCTAGACTGATCATTCAGACATTCATTCAGTTCAAATCCCTTGATTAATTATCGAGGGCAAATAGTGTAATTATGATACTGGGGTACTGGTACGTACCATATCCCCAAATACACCCAAGTCACTCACTACGAAGTATAATATGAAAGTACAATTTTAGCGGTACATGGATAAATGGTACTGGGCAGTTAAAAAAAAAAAAACACAAAAAATCGAGTGTGAAAGAATCAACACTCTCCCCTGACGCGTTTCGCCCGATAGGGCTTTATCAAAGGCAGCGAGCCGCCGAGTTTTTGGGGATTTAAACCCTGCTAAACCGGAAGTCCCGCCCTCGCTCCACTCTAATTGGATGAGGGTCGTCTTATAGATTTGTTGATCGACATTGCTGTGGACCAATCATCTGTTCCAAAAGTCGTTTCTATTGAATTAATGTTACCTGTATGATTGACATTACTGTGGACCAATCATCGATTCCAGTTTGCGTACTGGAAATTTATATTATAGGTTACACATCTTAGCAAGACTTTAGAATAATGATTACATAAATTTCTGTCTATGTGAATGCTTTGTATGTTAATACTGTTCAACACTACAAGTCAGATTTCCTCGATTGTATTTTTGAATGTATATTCTTTATCGGTTTTTAGAGTTTGTCAAATTCAGCCAAATTATTCTATATTACCAATAATTCTTGATGAATATCATGTTCATCTTATTCCTAATAACACTATAAACCTCTTATAGAGTCTGATATAATACAGGTATAACCCCTCTGACAATCTTCGGGTTTGAATAATTAATATAATATTATGTATGGTTGGATCCTCTCTGAAGAGTATATTTATTTATATATATACTGTGACTATAAATCTACGTGTTAAGGAAAGGACTAAAAAAGGGGGGGTGGGGGGTAGTTTATTTACAGTGCCCCTGGTATCTGTGAAATTTTCGGTAACTTACTGTAGTGTCAGTGCAGGTGCACCTAGTTATGTGTAAAGAAATCTATTTTTTAACAGTATTTAGAGGGTAAAAGTAAAAAGGAGAGAGGGGGGAGTGGGGGGTTGAGGGAAGGGAAGGAGAGTCAAGATATATTGTCTCCCAATTGGTGATCCTATGTCCCTTTATAAGAATTATATTTGTAAATGCAATCATATGCATCATATACTAGACAGTTTTGTGATCAGTGTTAAAAAGTGCTAATGATGATGTAGTGAAAAAATAAATAAAGAAAAATTGTGTTTATTTTAATTTAAATGTGCAGGACACCCCAAACTAATCGTGATGGTGTTGTGATAAGGTGAGTATTCAGGAGGTGGCATACATTCACTAACACATTCAATGTCCCTCCAATGAAGGGGGAATTGGAATCTATGTAGTTTTATCTCATTATCTAGTACACCAACTTATCTGGTGCCATCATTATTAACCTTATATACATGTCTAATAACCATTGTTGTGGTATCGTAAATTCATGTTATCTTGTATACAGTAATAAAATTCAATTATTGCTGTTATAGCTTATTAGTTACCTTCCTTATTTTTAGAACCAGTGTGAAGGGATTCTATGTGTGTATTTTTCTATTGATTTAACCTTTTACTCATATCTTAGAGTTCCTACTCTAAGATTTGGAATTGAGATTGATCACTCTTTGTCATATTCCTAGGTAATTCTACACCTTTATATCTATTATTGATGGTTTTAATCAAGTATTAGATAGTGACTCCTCATTTTACTATCTTCAGATACTATTCAAACAGACTTTTAAATATAGATCACTACTGAGGTGAAGTTTTGTTCATTTATTTTCATAAATAGACATAGAGGTTATTTTGTTCATTAAGACCCCAGGGTTGAACTGAGTTTAATAGGTAAATCCAGCGGCTTTCTGACTTTAATAGTGCCGTTTCCAGATCTCCTCCTCGAAATCCCAAACTTACTTTCTCAATGCCCCAACAAAGTAGATCTTTTTGGTTAGAATTGTGGTATTTTAGGAAGTGTGCAGCTACACTAGTTAAGGTTTTTAGATCTTCTTTGTCTTTAGCAGCATTTTTAATGTTTCTGAGATGTTCAAGAAGTCTAATTCTCAATTTTCTAGTAGTCATGCCTACATAATACAAATGGCACGTGCATTGAAGCACGTATATAACACTCTCAGTGTTACAACTAATATATTCTGTGGAGAAAAGCCTAAGTCCGAGCGATCACAGAAAAGGGAGGAAAAGCATAAGCTCTGGTGGGGGGGGAGGCATACTTGAAGGAAGGCGTCCATGGCAGAGGCGTCCGGGTCTGGTCTCCAACTAAAAAAGGGGGTGACCTGGAAATTGGATTGAGAGGCAAAGAGATCTAGAATGAAAGGACCCCTGAGAGAGGAAATCTGAAGGAAAATGTCCCTGTCCAATTTCCAATCGCTGGAATCCTTCAAATGGCGAGAACCCCAGTCTGCAGCTTGATTGGATAATCCCGGAATGAATTCCGCTGAAATAGAAATATTCTTGTCGAGGCAAAAATGAATGAAATTTTTTGTGTGGTCTGATAGATGTTTCGATTTCGTGCCCCCTAAATGATTTAAATAATGGACTGCCAATAGATTGTCCATGCGAAGGAGAACTGAAGTGGGGAGACTGAACTTGAGAAAACTTTGAATTGCAAAGGAACCCACCAGAAGTTCTTTGCAGTTGATATGGAGGTTGGATTCTTGAAGGGTCTATTTGCCACCTGTGAGTATGGAACCGCAACGAGCTCCCCAACTAGAGTTGCTTGTGTCCAATTCTATAACGAAATCTGGAACAGAACTGAAGATTGCCTTGCCGTTCTATGCCTCTATGTTTTAGATCCACCTGATGAGTTCTTATTTGGCTACTGTTGATAAGGAGATTCAATGCTGAGAAACCTCTTTGGAGATGACATATTTTCAGGCGTTGAAGAGCCCAATAATGGAGAGGGGCAGGAAAAATGGCTTGAATGGAAGATGAGAAAAGGCCGATTATACAGGCTAACAATCGAAGGGGAAAGCGGGTTTTCCTCAAAAGATAGGAAATCTCCTTGATGTTTTTCAATTTCTCTAATGATAGGCTTAAAGTGGAATCTAGAGTGTTGATCTAAAATCCCAAGAAGACAATGGTTTGAGACAGGAAAAGAGAAGATTTTTCTTTGTTGATTATGAATCCCAAGTTCTCCAGAAGAGAACAAATGATGTATAAGTGAAGGAGAGTCGAAGGAACCTGATTTATGATGAGAATATCGTCCAGATAAACTATCAGGCGAATCCCTCTGAATCTTAACCAGGCTATGACTTGTTTCAGAATTTTCGTGAATATCCAAGGAGCGGATGAAAGGTCGAAAGGGAGGCAACAGAATTGCTTATGTAACTGTTCTTGTCTACAAGAACGGGTTCTACAGCTTGTTTTGAAATTAAGGAGGAAATCTCTGAATCTATATCTTGGAGATCTGAAATTGAAAATAAAATTGTATGAGGGCGAACAATTTGGATGGGAATGGAAATTATATCTATAAGGACTCCAGAAACAGTCTGAAGAATCCAGGGGTCTGATGTTATTAGACACCAATTTGGAAGAAAATGAGCCAGTCGACCACCCATCTTTTTTGGGGAAAAAGGAGAAAAAGGGAGGAGGAGAGATTACCTGAGGGGGTTCTATAGTGACCTCTTGATCTTGCACCTCTGGGCCAGAAAGCGGGCTCTTGTGGGAAAGAATTGGGAGACAAATTACTGTTGTTGCTGAAGGTGCTGTTCCGGGCCTTTCAAAAAGGGGACGAGGATTCTGATAAAGAGTTTTCCTTACATTGGCTTTGGTTTTTGATAAACTGGAGAATGTTTTGATATAGTCACTGCGTTTTTAAAGGTAAACTTCCCCAAAGAGAAGGCCATTAGGGTCTGTAGATATCTCATTGTTGGCAAAATCTGACAATTTAGGGTCAAGCCTGCGAAGAATGGACCTTCTGCATTCGCAAGCTATAGCTGTATTGGCGTTGCCTAATAAGACAAAGGCTCTTTGAATATATTCTATAATGATTTGAGGATCCATAGAGGAATTATTTGTAACAGAATCCTCACCCAATTCAAATATCTTTGATAAGGGGCCAGAAATATCTAAAAGCTTATCTTGACAAGACTTAAGTAATTTATTGGATCCTGTTTTAATACTAGACTCAGGAGTACACAGGCATTTTAAAATTTGTGGATTAATGTCAGGAGTGACAGAGGAATTACCTGGGAGGGAGGGACGAGGACATTCAGCATGAAGTTTACTGCGGACCTCTTGCAATAAGGGATGTCTTAAATAAAAGTCTATATATTCTGCAACACCTGAAGAGGGAAACCACTCCGAGGATCTGGGGTGCTTAAAGGGACAGTCTACACCAGAATTATTATTGTTTAAAAAGATAGATAATCTCTTTATTACTAATTTCCTAGTTTTGCATAACCAACACCGTTATATAAATACACTTTTTACCTCTGTGATTAACTTGTATCTAAGCCTCTGCAAACTGCCCCCTTATTTCAGTTCTTTTGACAGACATCCATTTTAGCCAATCAGAGCTGGCTCACTGGAACTACACATGCGTGAGCACAGTGTTATCTATATGAAAAACATGAACTAACACCCTCTAGTGGTGAAAAACTGTCAAAATGCCCTGAGAGAAGAGGCGGCCTTCAAGAACTTAGAAATTAGCATATGAACCTCCTAGGTTTAGTGTTACGGTTGCCTCCAGGCTGGCTGGAAGTTGGACTGTAGAAAAAGGATGCTCCTAGCGCTCACCAAAGGATCATCAGCACCGTAGACACCATAACTACTGCGTAGCCACCATAAGTAATGCAGACTCTACGAACCACCGCTGCTGGGTTGATATCTCGCCGTCTGCTCTGCGCCCTGGACCTACGACCAGGCTCCAGTAGGTGAACCTCTTCCTTCTGTAGAGCGAAGCAGGATCAGGAACAAGAGCTCTTACAAGAGCTCAGTAGCTAAGGGAGTATGAAGAGCATAGCAATCCCTGTAGTGATTATAGCTGTCCCCTACAAACATGAGTCAAGGCTGCAAGTTAGAGGGTCAGAAGAGGTCTGAGGTGCTGGAACACCCAGCCTGCTTTTTATTGAGGTTACATGCAAAAAGGACACTCTCAGGGGGAGGCATAAAATCCCCAATCACACATTTGGTACATTTAAATAGAGAGACAAGGCACTTTGACAGGCCACAATAGAATTACATTACTTCAGCAGATAACAAGTTACACACAAGAAAACAATGCAGTCCATCTTATCAACTAGCAGTCTGACTCTGGAGGGAATGTTTATCACTAAACTTAATTAGAGCTGATGCCAGCAAACTTGTATTTAGAAAATAGCTTCTTGAAGCTGAACAAAGTTAACTCTTTCAGTTCTGACCGAAGGGTCTGTCACATAGCACTTAATGGTACACAATGAAAACTAATGCTTTTGTAACAGTGCTCCCTTTCTGTGGAACACTCTGCCTGTGTGGTACTTGGTTCAGTAAGCCCTATTTACTGAACCAAGTGGGAGAAAGCCAGGGACAAGTTATTTTACAGGTCTGGGGACATAGTCTTAAAGGGGTATTGTTCACCAAAGTCACAATATGTCCCCAGACGGTTCTTAAAGGGCCATACACACCCAATAAAAGTTAATGCATTTTCAGGGGCACAATCTTCCAGGGGCCATAGTCATGAGGAAGGAGGCTGGCAAATATCCAGGGAAGCAGGGCAATTTTCCATTTAAAGGGCCAGTTACAAATAGCAGTTTGTAACATATCTCCCCTTTTGGAGGGAGACTAACCAGGCACCTGACCTTCTGTCGGTCAGTGCCTAAGTTAGTCTCGCAACCCACCCACAAATAAACATTAGCAGCAAAGTAGCCCCCCCACAATAAGTAGTACTGGCCTGTAGGTTCCAGGTTGTAGGATGAAAGTGTAGCATCCTCGGCCTTCCTGGCGCAGCTGGGCAAATAGCTGGTGGTACTTGGGGGGCAGAGGCCAGCGGCACTCTGCCCTGGTGCCAGCGCTTCTGCTGGGGTGAGGGGTTTGCAGGCCAGTCCTGTAACAAGGGGGTCTGTAGGGCAGAGGCCAGCAGCGCTCTGTCCTGATGCCAGCTCTTCTGCTGGGGGAATTGGGGCATAGTCCTGCCCGGTGGCAAGAGGAACGTGGGGGTCAGTGGGGGTTAACATCTCCACTGTTAACCCTGGGCCCAAGTTAGGAGTTAGCTGGGGAGGGGGAGATTGGCTTACCTCCTCCTCCTGATACTCCGGCGGCCGTTGGGAAGGGAGGTCGATGCTCTCCGCTCCCTGTGGAACATGCTGCGGCTGGGGAGAGAGACCGGTTGTCTCCTCTCCCTGGAAGGCACACTCCGGCTGGGGAGGGAGGTCGATGCTCTCCCCTCCCTGTAGCTGGGTCTGTCGCTGGGGATCTGGGCTGCCTGCCCAGCATCCCTGTAGGGCCGGTAGAGAGACTGCGGTCCCATCTCCACCTGCCTGCTGGGGGTCCTCCCAGGACCAGTCTATGAGGCCTGCTGCCTCAGGTATCTCTTGTTGGGGTTGGGGAAGGAGACTGGTTGTCTCTTCCCTCTGCACGGTATACTGCCGCTGGGGAGGGAGGTCGCTGCTCTCCTCTCCCTGTAACTCAGGCTGCCGCTGGGGAGGGAGGTCGTTGCTCTCCGCTCCCTGTAACTCACTTTCTCGCTGGAGACCAGGTGTCCATACCCCCAAACTCCACAGTTGGCGCTCAAAGGCTCGTGCCGCTTCGTTCTCAGTATCCAATTCCCGGATGATTCGACTGACTACCTCCTGCGCAGGGTCTGGACCATATCGGACTAGCCGCCTCTTTACCTCTGGAATGAAATCAGCGCCCTCATAGCGACGGATCAGGTTGAGCTGCTCTTCACAGGGTTCTGACCAGTGTCTTGTCAGCTCCATGCTGCTGTAGGTAGGGATGCTGCGCAGTGGCTAGCGTTGCCCTCAATAACTCTCATACGATACCAGTGCTGTTGGGGTGCTGCTCCTTGCGCTAGGACGCCATCCCACCGCTGCCGCCAAATGTTACGTTGCCTCCAGGCTGGCTGGAAGTTGGACCGTAGAAAAAGGATGCTCCTAGCGCTCACCAAAGGATCATCAGCACCGTAGACACCATAACTACTGCGTAGCCACCATAAGTAATGCAGACTCTACGAACCACCGCTGCTGGGCTGATATCTCGCCGTCTGCTCTGCGCCCTGGACCTACGACCAGGCTCCAGTAGGTGAACCTCTTCCTTCTGTAGAGCGAAGCAGGATCAGGAACAAGAGCTCTTACAAGAGCTCAGTAGCTAAGGGAGTATGAAGAGCATAGCAATCCCTGTAGTGATTATAGCTGTCCCCTACAAACATGAGTCAAGGCTGCAAGTTAGAGGGTCAGAAGAGGTCTGAGGTGCTGGAACACCCAGCCTGCTTTTTATTGAGGTTACATGGAAAAAGGACACTCTCAGGGGGAGGCATAAAATCCCCAATCACACATTTGGTACATTTAGATAGAGAGACAAGGCCCTTTGACAGGCCACAATAGAATTACATTACTTCAGCAGATAACAAGTTACACACAAGAAAACAATGCAGTCCATCTTATCAACTAGCAGTCTGACTCTGGAGGTGATTAGACAATGGGAATGTTTATCACTAAACTTAATTAGAGCTGATCCCAGCAAACTTGTATTTAGAAAATAGCTTCTTGAAGCTGAACAAAGTTAACTCTTTCAGTTCTGACCGAAGGGTCTGTCACATAGCACTTAATGGTACACAATGAAAACTAATGCTTTTGTAACAGTGCTCCCTTTCTGTGGAACACTCTGTCTGTGTGGTACTTGGTTCAGTAAGCCCTATTTACTGAACCAAGTGGGAGAAAGCCAGGGACAAGTTATTTTACAGGTCTGGGGACATAGTCTTAAAGGGGCATTGTTCACCAAAGTCACAATATGTCCCCAGACGGTTCTTAAAGGGCCATACACACCCAATAAAAGTTAATACGTTTTCAGGGGCACAATCTTCCAGGGGCCATAGTCATGAGGAAGGAGGCTGGCAAATAGGCTTCTCCACAATCCAGGGAAGCAGGGCAATTTTCCATTTAAAGGGCCAGTTACAAATAGCAGTTTGTAACATTTAGCTTTCAACTAAGAATACCAAGAGAACAAAGCAAAATTGGTGATAAAAGTAAATTGGAACATTGTTTAAAATTATATTCTCTATCTGAATTCTAAAAAATTTTTTTGGACTAGACTGTCCCTTTAACCACCTCAGGCTTGAATCTGGGTTTACCAAGGGGGTCTAGAAAAACAATTTCAGAATCATTAACAGGCAAAGATTTTTTTGCACCTTTTGAATTTAATAAAATTATTAAAATTAGAATATTCTGAATCATCATCAGAAGATTGAAATTCTGATATGTATAATCATCTGAAAATTCCTCCTCAGCAGAAGTGGAGGAAACATTCTCAGAGAGAGTTTGTAAACATTTTGATGCTTGTCTTTTTAGACCAGACTTCTCTCTGGTGCCGGTTTGTCGGATAGCGTTGCCTGCTTCCTGCTTCTTGGGTCTGTGAGTGTTTGCTCTCCTCCCTGCCTGCTAAAATAGGATATTTGACCATTGCTTTGCCTGACCACTCTGTTTCCTCATCCTTAAACCTGCTTAAAGGGACATTTACCATTGCTTTGCCTGACCACTCTGCTGCCTCATCCCCTGCCTGCTTTAAAGTGATACTGACCTCTGCTTTGCCTGACCACTCTAATGGATCATCCTCTGCCTGCTATAAAGTGATACTGACCTTTGCTTTGCCTGACCACTCTAATGGATCATCCTCTGCCTGCTATAAAGTGATACTGACCTCTGCTTTGCCTGACCACTCTAACGGATCATCCTCTGCCTGCTTTAAAGTGATACTGACCTCTGCTTTGCCTGACCCCTCTAACGGAACACCCTCAACCTGCTTTAAGTTTCTGTACCTTGTACTCCCTCATCTCATCTAGAGACTGTTCCGTGACCCTGCATCATCTGTGAGTACACAGTTTTTCTTTTTCCGCATAATAACTGTTTTTTTTTCTTTCCTGAGTGGGTCACGTCCTGGTTTCCTCTCAGTGTGCTAGCATGTGTTTATAATATCACTCTAGCAGTTGGGTCTAATCCTGGACTGATTCTATACAGCTGACAAAGGTGCTTAATGGCAATAAGCTATGAGGGTTGTTGTCTGTTTGAAGCAGACTATCTGCATCTTTATCAGTATGAGATGGGGAAAGATGCTTAGTTTTAGAAGTATGTTTTTTATGTACTTGAGGAGATTCTGACTGAAAATTAGCAATAAAGCTATTCATTTTCTTATCCATTTTCCTCATAAAGAACTGCATAGAGGCCATACTTAGGCTTACCATAATTTTTAGAGGTGAAACTGGGACCACCTGGTGCGGTGCCAGTGGGGGTGTGGTCAGGAGCGTGGTCAAGGGGGTGTGGCAATTACCAGTCCTTTTAAAGTAGTAGCTTTTATGTGTGTAATGTTTCGTGGATACTCTACCCTTCCTCAGTCAAACAAGTGAATCACACAGTTTAAATAGACCATAACACCACCCCCTAGTGAAAAAGGCACCATTACGTTGTCATGGCAAATAAATCATTAATCTAAATCTCAGATTCTAAATAATGCCAAACATCAAGCATAATTATCACTTTCATAATGATCAATTTCACAATTTAATATCTGCAGTGTAATATGTGTTTTATGTTTCTAATTAAGGAACAGAGCCAAATACTGATAAAGGATAAATACAACATTGAATGAAAGTAAAAAAGAAACACGTACCTGCTAAAGCTGTTTAAGAGGCTACTCTATACCATAATGCAGGAAGATTACAGCCAAAATGCTATCCTGCATGAAGTAAAGCAAGATCCAGGCCAAAAATCCTTCCTGTCTGTACTTCTTGGTCATACCCATATGATTCCCTTAAAGGTGTATTACCGGCAATGTCACCAGGGGTTGGGGGGGTGTTAAATTCTTAGAAAAATAAACCAAGTACTACAAAATTAAAAAAAAAACCTATGCTGCTCACTCAGCCTGTATTACTAAATGTAAACTTTGAAGGACACGAACGTTAAGCTAAGCAGGGCTGTATGTAACAAAGTACCAGCATCCAACTATGCTGGAGAGCCACAGTCTAGTCATTTTGAATAATGTGTCTGGGTTTCAGGTGGTCTGAAACCCGGACAAATGATTTGAAACTTGGAGGTGGCAACCCTACTGGGACAGAATGAACAACTGGGTGGCACACTGGGACAGTGCCTCCAAACCGGGACAATCCCAGTAAAAGTGGGACTTCTGGTATGCCTAGCCATACTGTTCTGAAGGGAAGGGTCAGAATTAACAGGGATATTCTCCTCATGAGACATCTTCAGACCACAATTAAAGGGGAACAAAATTTAAAAAAACAAAATTTATATTAAAATGTTATCAAATAAAATTCTTAACAGCATATAAAAGCAGCCCAAGAAAAGCCCAGCAAGAAACAATGTCTAATCTGTAAAGCATAGAACAGTGACACACAGAGGTAGAAGTTAAAATTACTTCAAAAATTACTTGAAAAAATTATTTCCTTGAATGAGGAAGATAAATTTACAAAGTTGCTAAACCGAAGGTTAAGAATGACAAAAGGGTATGTATTAAGTCCTGATAAATCTGGATATAATGTTACAATACAGGCAAACCAGAAGAATTGACTCTGTCTGGAGGGAGGAATTCCACTTAGCAGCTGAATACTTCAGACTGAGAGGAAAGGGGCAGGAAAAACGAGTGGACCAAAATGGGGCCGATTGAAACTCACATCACTACATGAGAGCAGGGGAAAAACATCTCAAACACAAAAATAGCTGAAAATGACAGTTTTATTTAGAGACAATGCACAAGGTAGTTATCTTTTCAGAGCAGCAAAAGGAGGAGGTATTGGTGCACTCTGGACTGACAGTTTATGGACATTATGAGCATGCTGATTGGCTGATATTATCTTCTACAAACATGGCTTTGTCCTTATTGGTTCTTTTGATTTCTATGTTCTTTCATTTGTTTTATGTTTACTAATGTTAACACTGTATACTTTTAAAAGCTGTCAGAGCAGTAAACTGAAAGTTAAGCAAAATATGAGTCTTTGGACTTGTAATAAAATTCTCATTTAACAAGATCTAACACCAAATCCCAGACATATACAAATCAGTCTTGCTGGGCCTCATCAGTGAGGTACAGTTGTATCCATTAACGGCATGTGAGGAAGAAGTCTGTGTCTGGTTTACCCTTTTTACTCTTTGGGGTAGATTTACCATAGGTCGAGCGGATATGATTCACTGTAGCGAATCATGTCCGCTCGACCTCGATAAATGCCGACAGCAATCAGCCACTAGCAGGGGCCGGCAATCATCCCGATCGTATTGGATCAAGACGATTTTAGTCCGCCATCTAAAAGGTGGCGGAGTAGTTAAAGAGCAAAGGTCTTACGACCACTGCTTCTTAACTTCCGTTTCTGGAGGATCAGAAACGATGGGGCTTTGATACAGCTTCCGCTGCTTGTTAAATCAACCCCTTTGGGTAATCTTAGAGTGTTTTTCATACACACAAAAAACCCCTCAACTGATAGCCATGATCGTCCAGGGTTGCCATGTTCCTTGTTAAGAGAGGGATTGCCTGGTATTTCAGAGCTGGACTGACATTGTAATTGGTCGTACCTGAGAGAGCACTTCTCTTTCTGTATGTATTTATTCTACCAAAGCATAGCGGGAAAAACAACTTTCAAGCTAAAATTTGCCGTTATAAAATTCTTTTGCCGTGTCTTTCTTTTTTTAGGATGAAGATTTCTTGTTCATGATATTTGTATTTCATAGAAGACAGTACAGCAACTTTCCAGTTTTACCAAAGTGCGTTATTTTTTGCACTGTATAAAATGTGTTTTTTTTTGGCATTGACAGGTTTTTTAATATTACATTTAAATAGCCGATATAAGTTCTCACTGTTCTGAATGTGTTATTCTTATAATATTGTGACCATGCTGTAACAAACGTGTTATTAATATTGAACATGTTTGCTACAGGGCAGATGCAATATTGGGCTAAATTATTAGTGGAGCTCTTTTTTGTGCTCCCACTTGCATGTTAATTTCACTAGATGGAGGCTTTTTGCACTCGTCGGGTTGCTCTCATATTACAAGTTGAAAGTAAAAAAGTTTAGCGTGCAAGTGAAAACCTGACATGTGCAAAAAGTTAAACTTTGTACATCTTGACTGTGTTAACGTATTCTCCCTTAGACTTCAATGGAGCATGTAAACAGGAAAAAAAGAACACCTATACTCATGAGCTAACCCGAGTGCGTTTATTCAAGAGCACTAACCCCAACATTAATTATTAATATTTCACATTCCAATGCTCTTCACATAGAATAATATGTTATTTTTATTATTAAATAAATATCTATTTCATACAGGTGGTAAGAGTCCACAATCCCTAAGTCATGGGAATTACTTTTCTACCTCTAGGAAGAGGCAAAGATTCCCAAAAGCCAAGAGCTCTATATAAACTCTCACACATACCTCAGTCTTTACTTTGCATCCATTGGAGGTGGTTGATGAATAAAGATGTGCAGTGTGCTTCGTATAGAGGGGGCTTCTGTCTATGTGAGGCCTGGTTCCCCCACAGAGTACAGTGCTTGTCAGAGGGACGTACCTGGAGTATGGTCTTTGATACTATGGTTTCGCCTCATGGGAAATCCTTCACAGGCCCTCTGTAAATTCGGTCACAGGGATTCATCTTCTGCCTCCCTTTACAGATCAACGATATACTCCTATCTCCATTACCTCTGCCGATATGTTTCAGTACTGGGTTGGCACTTATAAGGCTTTATTTATGGGCACTTCATGTTTAAAGTTAATCGATATATGTATATATATATGGCCCTAGGACAGAGAGGTACTACTTTTTTCGTTTTTGGTGCCTCAAATTTTTTAATGTACCTTAGTTTTCCCGTGCTGGACTTTTGACGTAGATATACGCTCATCGAATTTGCATGCTCTTTTTTGCTATTTGCCCTTAGTTTTTTGCGATCTTGTTTAAGCATGTTGGCACGTTCCTTTTTGCACATTAAGGTTTGTGCTCGTTTACGTGTTGAATTTCATGCATTGGGGTACTTGTCTTTTGCCACTTTTTTTAGAGTTTTTAAATGCCAGTTTTTGGGAGCACTCTATTTATGTCACGCCGCCGCGCTACATCGCTCTGGCTGTTGTCAGGGATGCTCTGGCTGTTGCCAGGGATGTGGCGGTTCCTCTGAGCGCACGTCTCCTCCTTCCTGATGCTGGTCCTGGAGCTGTGGCGTGAATGTAAGTCTCTCATTTTACTGTTACCCTTGCCCAAGTACAGGTGTTGCTTAGCATTCTCCTGGGTGTTATTATTACTGTCTGCTGGATTGATACATTGCTGCTGAACTCTGCTTGTCTGACCACTCTTCCTGTTTACCCCTAAACTGCTGGATTGATACGTTGCTGCTGAACTCTGCTTGTCTGACCACTCTGCCTGTTTACCCCTAATCTGCTGGATTTATTTACTATTGCTGAACCCTGCCTGTCTGACTACTCTGCTTGATTAACCCCTATTGCTCTGGATTGCCTCTCTGTTGCCAAACCCTGCCTACCTGACCATCCTAGTGGTTCACCTCTGGACTGCTGTACCGTTGCCAAAACCCTGCCAGCCTGACCATCCTAGTGGTTTAGCTCTGGACTGCTTTACCGTTGCCAAACCCTGCCTTTTTGACCTTTCTAGTGGTTAACTCTGAACTGCCTTCCCTGCCTGTTACTGCCGAAGACCATCCTGCCTGTGGTGAGTGCCGCTTACCTCATCTTGCAAACTTTCTCTGCTCTTTGATATTCCCTATCATTCCGGCTAGATGCCGGGATAAGAAGACTACTGGCCAAGTTCGGTCTGAAAGTGGAATATCCCATGAGCATTACATTATACTTGGGCCATAGAGGCAAATGAGGTAGCAAGAGCGGTTTATCTTCAAGGACAGATGTTGGGAACCCATACCACACAGTTGCAGAGTGTGGATTCCAAATTAGAGGCTATAACTGCCCAATTCTCTTCACTAGTTGCAGCGAGGATTACCGCACCTGTTGGTGTACCGCCAGTCTTTGCTTCTACTACTGTGGCTTCTTCCCCTGATTCTGGAAGTATACCCCGGATACCACTGCCTGACAAGTATGACGGTACTACTGATTGTAGGGGTTTTCTTAACCAATGCAGGCTGCACTTCCGCAACGATCCTCGCACCTTTCAGTCTCACCAGTCAAGGGTCACCTTTATCATTTCCTTAATGAAAGACAAGGCCCTAGCCTGGGTCTATCCCCTTTTGGAACCGAACGCTCCACTCCTGAACGATGCTGATGGGTTCATTTCTGAACTTCTGTGTTTGGGACTTCTGGCCGTACTTCTGCTGCAGAATTTTCTCTCCTAGACCTCCACCAGGGCAATAGAACTGTGGCACAATACGCCATTGAGTTTCGCACCTTGGCACTAGAGGCCACTTGGGATGGCAGTGCCCTCAAGGCAGCCTTTAGGAGAGGTCTGCAAGAACGCATCAAAGATGAACTCACTTATCGTGATATTCCCTCTTCTTTGGATGACTTTATAACACTTTGTATCAGTCTAGACTCTCACTTCCAGGAGACAAGCCAAGAGAGACAGAACTCGGAGAGTCCTTCCCTCCCGTCCTTCTATTCGTCCGGTTTCCGCAGTGTCCTCTACCCCTTCAGCTTCTCCAGCCATGCCGGTAGAGGAACCCATGGATCTTTCCTCCTTCAAACCCTCAGAGTCTGAAAGACAGAGAAGAAGGAGATTGAGACTATGCTTTTATTGTGGTTCTAACTCCCACCAACTAAAAAGCCAATGCTCAGGGGATAACACTGGGGTACCTCTAAGCATGATCACTACTAAATCCCCTCACTCCTCTCGGATTTTGGTACCTGTTACCCTTTCCTTTTTTCAGAATTCTGTTTACACTCAAGCCTTCATTGACTTGGGAGCAGCTGGAAACATTTTGGATCACCATTTTATGATTCAAGCTGGCTTACCTCTTCTGCAGAAAAGGCATTGTCCCAAAATAACTACTCTGAATGGCACCTCCCTTAGTTCAGGGTTGATCCATTTTGAGTAGGCACCCCTGACCCTGACTGTGGGAGTCCTTCATACAGAACAGCTGCAGTTCGAGGTCATTTATTCCCCAGCACAACCTGTCATCCTTGGTCTTCCTTGGCTTTGTATACATAATCCGCAGTTCGATTGGGCTGAAGGACAACTGGCCTCCTGGGGCATCTCCTGTTTCCACTCCTGGACTCCTGAAGCCATAAATGCCTTTTCTCATTTGAAAAAGGCTTTCTGTTCTGCTCCTGTGTTTCACCATCCTGATCCTGACCTACAGGTCGCTTTAGAGTTTGATGCCTCTGAGATAGGGGGTGGAGGAGTTCTAACCCAAAGGGATCCTTTAACCTCCAAGTCACACCCTGTAGCCTTTTTCTCTAAACACTTTACTTCTACAGAGAGGAATTATGATGTGGATACTCATGAACTCTTAGCCATTAAGATGGCCTTGACTGAATGGCGTCATTGGTTAGAGGGCACCGCCAATCCCATTCAGATTCTCACCGATCACAAGAATCTAACTTACCTAGATACTGCTCATCGACTCAATCCTCAACCGGCCAGGTGGGCCTTGTTTTTTTCCCGCTTTAACTTTGTGGTCTCTTATCTTCCCGGGACCAAAAACAAGAAGGCGGACGCCCTTTCCCGTCAGTTTCCGCACTCAAGTGATTCCTCTGAAGCTCCTATTGAACACATCATAACCCCCTCCTGTGTGGTTGCTCAACTGAATACCACCCTTCTTCAAAGACTACAACGTGCCCAGTTTAGAAAACCTCCTGAAGCTCCCATGGCTTCTGATATCCTCTTTGTACCTCTGAACCTACGCACTCCTGTGCTATCCTGGGCTCATGATAGTAAACTCGCAGGACATCCTGGTTTGACAAGGACTTTCAAGCGTCTTTCCCAACATGTATGGTGGCCTACTATTAAGTCTGATGCTCAGGATTATGTGAGAGCCTGCACGACTTGTGCTGCCAACAAAATTCCCCAATCCTTGCCAGCTGGCTTGCTCCAACCATTGTTCATTCCCAAACAACTATGGACACATATAACAATGGACTTCATTGTGGACCTTCAACCTTCTGACCATCATACAGTTAATTGGGTTGTGGTGGATCAGTTTTCCAGACTGGCTCATTTTGTACCCCTTAAGAAATTGCCTTCTGCCCAAGACTTATTGTCTCTTTTTCTCTTGCATGTGGTACGTCTTCATGGCATTCCCGTGAATATTGTTTCCGACAGAGGTCCACAATTAATTTCTACCTGTCACGCTGCGCCGCTCTAGCTGTTGCTAAGAACATGACGCCTGCTGTCTGCTCCTTGCCTAGGGGGGATTCGGCTCCTCTCTGCATGTGGCGGTGACTTCATCGCCGCATGCTTCCTCCTGGCAGAAGCCAGTCTTGATCTCCTGTGGCGCAAATCCTGAAGCAACTTCAGTCCTACCTATCACTGCCCAATTATAGGTGTTACTTACTGTTCTCCTGGGTGTTAATGATTCGAATGCTGATTGTTATTTTGTTGCTGACCCCTGCTTGTCTGACCACTCTGCCTCTTTAACCTATAACTGCTGGATTGATACTGCTGCTGAACTTTGCTTGTCTGACCACTCTGCCTCTTTAACCCTTAAACTGCTGGATTGCCTCACTGTTGCCAAACCTTGCCTGCCTGACCACCCTAGTGGTTTGTCTCTGGTTTCCTGCCTGTTGCTGCCAAGGACTGTCCTGCCTGTGGTAAGTGCCATTTATCTTGCAACCCTACTCTGCTCTGGGATATTCCCTATCATTCCGGCTCGATGCCGGGATAACAAGACTACTGGCCGAGTTCGGTCTGATAGAGGAGTATTCTACGAGCATTACATTATACTTGGGCCATGGAGCCAGATGAGGTGGCACAAGCAGTTTATCTTCAGGGACAGATGTTGGGAACCCATACCACACAGTTGCAGAATTTGGATTCCAAGCTAGAGGCTATAACCGCTCAACTCTCTTTACTAGTTACAGCGAGGAATACTGCCCCTGTTGTTGTACCACCAGTCTCTGCTCCTAGTACTGCGGCTTCTTCCACTGGTTCTTGCAGTATACCCCGGATACCATTGCCTGACAAGTATGAAGGTACTACTGATTGTAGGGGTTATCTTAACCAATGCAGTCTGCACTTCCGCAATGATCCTCACACCTTTCAGTCTCACCAGTTAAGGGTCACCTTTATCATTTCCTTACTGAAAGACAAGTCCCTAGCCTGGGTCTCTCCCCTTTTGGAACAGAACACTCCACTCCTGTGTGATGCTGATGCTTTAATTTCTGCATTATTTTCTGTCTTTGGGACTTCTGGCCATACCTCTGCTGCAGAATTTTCTCTCCTGGACCTCCGTCAGGCCAATAGAAGTGTGGCACAATTTGCCATTGAGTTTCGCACCTTGGTACTTGAAACCACTTGGGATGGCAGTGCTCTCAAGGCAGCCTTTAGGAGGGGTCTGCATGAATGCATCAAAGATGAACTCACTTATCGTGATGTTCCTTCTTCTTTGGATGACTTCATAATGCTTTGTATCAGTCTGGACTCTCGCTTCCAGAAAGAGCGGGTGCTTCCCTCCCGTCCTCCTATTTGTCTGAGTTCGGCAGTATCCTCTACCCCTTCAATGGTTTCAGTTACCCCAGTGGAGGAACCCATGAATCTCTCCTCCTTCAAACCTTCAGAATCTGAGAGACAGAGAAGAAGAAGATTGAGACTATGCTTTTATTGTGGGTCTAACACCCACCAATTTAAGGACTGTGACATTCAGCCGGGAAAAGCCAATGCTTAGGGGATAACACTGGGGTACCTCTAAGCATGATCACTATGAAATCCCCTCACTCCACTCGGATTCTGGTACCTGTAACCCTTACCCTCCTTCAGAATACTGTCCACACTCAAGCCTTCATTGATTCGGGGGCAGCTGGAAACTTTCTGGATCACCGTTTTATGATTCAAGCTGGCTTGCCTCTTTTGCAGAAAAGACATTGTCTCAAAATAACTACTCTGGATGGCATCCCCCTTGGTTCAGGGTTGATCCATTTTGAGTCAGCACCCCTGACCCTGACTGTAGGAGTCCTTCATACCGAACAGCTGCAGTTCGAGGTCATTCATTCCCCAGCACAGCCTGTCATCCTTGGTCTTCCTTGGCTTCGTATACACAATCCACAGTTCGACTGGGCTGAAGGACAGCTGGCCTCCTGGGGTACCTCCTGTTTCCATTCCTGCCTTGCTAAAGTAACTCATCTACTCCATATCCTTATAGCCAGTATACAGACTCCTCCAAACCTTCCCTCAGTATATACGGACTTTGCAGATGTGTTTGAGAAAAAGGTAGCCAAAGTGCCACCTTCCACCGTCCTTATGACTGCAAAATTGACCTCTTTCCCAGAGCCCCCCTTCCTAAAGGGAGGACTTATCCACTCTCCAAAGCTGAAACCAAATCTATGGAGGAGTATATCCAAGAGAATCTAGCTAAAGGCTTCATTCGCCCCTCCTCCTCTCTGGTGCGGGCTTCTTTTTTGTCAGTAAGAAGGATGGTGGGCTCAGGCCCTGCATCGACTACAGGGCCTTGAACAATATAACTATCAAGAACCGCTATCCCATTCCTTTGATCACCGAGCTCTATGACTCACTCCAGAATGCTCGCTTCTTCACCAAGTTAGACTTACGTGGGGCATACAATCTGATCTGTATCTTCCCAGGACACGAATGGAAGACCACCTTCAACACAAGATCAGGGCATTATGAATACCTCGTAATGCCCTTTGGGCTGTGTAATGCCCCTGCAGTCTTCCAGGTATTTGTCTTCCGTGACCTCCTCAATCGCACTGTCATTTTCTACTTTGATGACATCCTTATCTTCTCTTTCACTCAGGAAGAGCATCATAAGCACGTGAGACAGGTACTTCACGTCTCAGGGACAATTCTTTAGTAGCCAAACTAGAAAAATGTGAGTTTGACCAAGTTCAGATCCAGTTCCTTGGCTATGTCATCTCGAAAGAAGGTTTTGCCATGGATCTTGCTAAACTCACCGCAGTTCTAGAGTGACCCCAACCTACTTCATTAAAGGAATTGCAGAGATTCTTGGGGTTCTACAATTATTACCGCAAGTTTATAAAGAACGTTTCCCAAACAGTTGCTCCACTCACAAAACTGACAAAATGGAACAAAGACTATAGACATTGACCCACTGAAGCCATATATGCCTTTACTCGTCTTAAACAGGCTTTTTGTTCTGCTCCTGTGCTCTGCCATCCTGATCCTGACCTACAGTTCACTTTAGAGGTTAATGCATCTGAGATAGGGGCTGGAGCAGTTCTAACCCAAAGTGATCCTTTAACCTTCAAGACGCACCCTGTAGCCTTTTTCTCTAAACGTTTTACTCCTGCAGAGAGGAATTATGATGTGGGTAATCGTAAACTATTAGCCATTAAGATGGTCTTGACTGAATGGCGTCATTGATTGGAAGGCACCACTAATCCCATTCAGATTCTCACCGACCACAAGAATCTGACTTACCTAGAGACTGCTCATCGACTCAATCCTCCACAGGCCAGGTGGGCCTTGTTCGTTTCCCACTTTAACTTTGTGGTCTCTTATCTTCCAGGGACCAAAAACAAGAAGGAGGATACCATTTCCCGTCAGTTTTCTTACTCAAATGATTCTTCTGAAGCCCCTATTGAACATATTATACCTCCCTCCTGTGTGGTTGCTCAAAGACTGCAATGTGCGCAGTCCAATAAACTTCCTGAAGCCCCCGTGGCTTCTGATATCTTTTTTGTACCTCTGAAACTACGCACTCCCATACTGTTCTGGGCTCATGACAGTAAACTCTCAGGACATCCTGGTTTGACAAGGACTTTTAAGCGTCTTTCCCAACACGTATGGTGGCCTACTATGAAGGCTATTAGAAAAGTAGTGTCCAGCACACTAAAGTTCCAGGGAGGAACAAACTTCCAGGAGCTACTGCCATACTCCAAATAATATCAGGAAAAAGGCAATGGAGAAATTCCTCATATGATAAATATGAATAAGTGCAACTATGAATAAGAGCGATGAATAAGTGCAACTATGTTGTACAGTTAGATAGCGAGACAGGAAGGACAGGGACCTATCACATAAATATGCTTAAGGAGTATCTTTCACAGAGTGTAGCATCAGTGATGGCAATCTGTAGCACACCAATGGGGGACCCAATGAGCAATGCTCTACCTGACCTCCTAAGGGAAACTAGGCAGGGGGCACAGTGGTCTAGGTAGAGATAGGGACCCAGCTTAGTGTGCAAGCTATTTTAGAACAGTTTATGTGCAAGCTATATTTAGAACAGTATAAGGCTCTGTTCATGGACAAGCCAGGCAGGATGAATATTACCGATCACCCAGTAGAGACTGGTGATCAAATATCTCTGCATAAGTGTGCCTATCGGGTATCCACAGAGGTGAAAGGCAATATAGAGAGGGAAGTAGAGGAGATGCTGGCCCTAGGGATAATTACTACTACTATGAAGGCTGACAACAAAACTCCCCGATCCTTGCCTCCCGGCTTACTCCAACCATTGTCCATTCCCAAATGACCATGGACGCACATAAAAATGGATTTTATTGTGGACCTTTCTCCTTCTGACCACCATATGGTTATCTGGGATGTGGTGGATCGCTTTTCCAGACTGACTCATTTTGTACCCCTAACAAAACTGCCTTCTGCCCAAGAATTATCATCCCTTTTCCTTCTGCATGTGGTATGACTGCATGGCATTCCTGTGAATATTATTTCCGACAGAGGTCCACAATTCATTTCTACCTTTTGGAAAGCCTTTTGTAAATTGATTGGAACCACAGTGGCCTTGTCTTCTGGCTACCATCCTCAGACCAATGGTCTAACTGTGAGAGTAAACCAGGATCTTGAGGCTTATCTTAGAGCCTTTGTCAACGCACTCCATACCAACTGGTCCAAGTTGTTACCCCTAGCGGAGCTGGCAAGAAACACTCAATGGCACTCTTCGATGTTCTCCATTTCAAGCCGCAGCAGGGTATCAACCTTGTGTCTTACCTCTTTCTGCTCAGTCCACTGGGGTTCCTGCTGCAGACTGACACGTTACTGAACTCACCACTCATTGGCAACGTATTTGGGGTCAGCTACGTTCAGCTGTCTCTAGATATAAGAATTTTGCTGATCGTCATAGAGCTTTTGTGCATGCCCTCTCAGAGGGTAAACATGTTTGGGTCTCTACTCAACACATTCGTCTACGTCAACCCTGTCACATATTGGGGCCTAGGTTTATTGGTCCTTACAAAGTCCTGAAAAGACTGTCTCCTGTTGCCTACAAAGTGGCCTTGCCCAAAACTCTGCGCATAACCCAGACTTCCATATCTCACTACACAAGCCTTACATCAGGAACAAATATACCCAGCTCCGAGCTCCTCCTCCTCCGCTCCTGGTCCATGGTGACCCTGAATATGAGGTTGCTAAGATCCTGGACTCCAGATACAGGCACAGACAACTGCAGTATCTGGTACATCGAAGGGTTTTTCTGTGGTGGATCGTTCCTGGGTTCCTGCCCGTGATGTGCATGCTCCATCCTTGGTCTCTAGATTCCATGCTGCTCATCCTTTTAGGCCGACTCAGGTTCCCGGAGGGAACCCTTGAGTGGGGGGATATGTCACATATCGCCGCTCTAGCTGTTGCTAAGGACGCGGCGCCTGCTGTCTGCTCATTGCCAAGGGGGAGTTGGCTCCTCTCTACGTGCGGCGGTGACGTCATCACCACCCGCTTCCTCCTGCAGAAGCCAGTCTTGATCTCCTGTGGCACGAATCCTGCGCCTATGTAAGTAACTTCAGTCCTACCTATCACTGCCCAAGTATAGGTGTTACTTACTGTTCTCCTGGGTGTTTTTAATTTGTATGCTGATTGTTATTTTGTTGCTGACTCCTGCTTGTCTGACCACTCTGCCTTTTTAACCCTTAACTACTGGGTTGATACTGCTGCTGAACTTTGCTTGTCTGACCACTCTGCCTCTTTAACCCTTAACTGCTGGATTGCCTCACTGTTGTCAAACCCTGCCTGCCTGACCATTCTAGTGGTTTACCCCTGGACTGCCTTACTGTTGCCAAACCCTGCCTGCCTGACCATCCTAGTGGTTTACCCCTGGAGTGCCTTTCTGTTGCCAAACCTTGCCTGTCTGACCACCCTAGTGGTTTGTCTCTGGTTTCCTGCCTGTTGCTGCCAAGGACTTTCCTGCCTGTGGTGAGTGCCATTTATCTCATCTTGCAACCCTACTCTGCTCTGGGATATTCCCTATCATTGCGGCTCGATGCCGGGATAACAAGACTACTGGCCGAGTTCAGTCTGATAGAGGAGTATCCCACGAGCACTACACTACCTTTTGAAGAGCCTTTTGTAAATTGATTGGAACCACTGTTTCCTTGTCTTCTGGCTACCACCCTCAGACCAATGGATTAACCGAGAGAGTAAACCAAGAGAGTAAACCAAGAGGCCTACCTTAGAGCCTTTGTCAATTCTCTCCATACCAACTGGTCTGAGTTGTTACCCCTAGCTGAGCTGGTGAGAAATACTCATTGGCACTCTTCTCTACGTTGTTCTACATTTCAAGCCACAACAGGGTATCAACCTCGTGTCTTCCCTCTATCTGCTCAGTCCACTGGGGTTCCTGCTGCAGACCGACACATTACTTAAATTTACCACCCATTGGCAAAGTATTCACTCTCAGTTACGTTCAGCTGTCTCTAGATACAAGAAGTTTGCTGATCATCATAGAGCATCTGTACGTGCCTTCTCGGTAGGTGAACGTGTTTGGGTCTCTACTCGACACATTCATCTACCTCAACCCTGCCACAAATTAGGGGATAGGTTTATCGGTCCTTACAAAGTTCTAAAAAGACTGTCTCCTGTTCTAGTGATCTAGTCTTGAGAAAGGTCCCATTTGGACTGAAACGCGTTGACACATTGGTAAACCGAATTTCAATCTTTAAACATTGTTCTCCAGCGGTATTGCACTATTTGTTATATGTTTTTACAGATCTCATGCCGGAATCAATATATTTTAACTGGAAGGATTGCATACATCAACACCTGGACATCTGCTATTACTATTCAAATTTTTCACATTTTGTCTACATTTGTAGAGCTTTTAGATTTTTCACTACTTTCCACTGATTTTTTGGCCACTTTTTAATGTTTTCATGTTTATTTTTCGTGTCCTATTAATTTTTAATTTTAATTTTCAATTTTGAGATATTTTTCACTATTATTTTAGCATCCCTTGCGTGACACATTTTTTAACACAACACATTGGGATTCATTATTTAAGACTGGACTAACTGGATTACCATCCTCACTGCACCACACCTGGTTAAGATCATCGGAATTGACATCAATTTTAATTTATATTTGACACATTGCAATACACACAGTCACTTATTTGCACTACCATTATAAGACTTGTTTGCCCCTATTGGGGGATTTTAAAATTGGTCCGACTGGCTGCATAGGGCAGACAGAATTCGACCTTATTTTTATTAGTTGTTTTATATTAACTGTTTATTGTACTCCATTATATTTTATCTAGTCAAGAGTGTTATTATTATATAGAGATCTCATTTTATTTATTATATATTAAAGACGTTTTATTTTGTACAGCCTCTTAGGCGCTTTAATATTCTGTTGCCATCTGTTTATCTTAGGGTGGGCTAGGACACCCTTATATGAGAGCAACAGAGGCTGTGTTCTAAGTTCTAAGCGCTTTTAATCTCTCTTAATCTGAGAACTCAGGGTATTGTAGTGTTTCCTAACCTGGACGATATCTTGATTTAAGCTCAGTCTTTTCCTTTAGCAGAATCTCATACCAAACAACTGTTGTTGTTTCTTCCAAATCGTGGGTGGAGGATACCAAAGAGCTCTTTTTTTCCTCAGACAAGGATTTCTTTCCAGATAGATTCAGTGTCCATGAGCCTTTCTCTTACAGATCAGAGAAGAGTGAAATTGGTGTCAGCTTGTCTGAACCTTCAGTCTCTCTCTTTCCCTACAGTGGCTCAGTGTATGGAAGTTTTGGGTCTCATGATTGCAACCTCTTCAGCTTTGTATGCTAAGCCAACGGTGCAGGGATTATTATCATTATAGATCTCAGGCTGGGGGGTGGTCTGTAGGTTGTACAAGGTTCATCCAGACTGCTATCTTGTCTACAGAACAAGGAAAAAGTGTCTGGTGGGTTAAAGGGACAGTCTACAATAGAATTTTTATTGTTTTAAAAGATACATAATCCCTTTATTACCCATTCCGCAGTTTTGCACAACCAACACAGTTATATTAATATACTTTTTACCTCTGTGATTACCTTGTATCTAAGAACCTTCTGACAGCCCCCTGATCACATGACATGGCATGTATTTTTTATCTATTGACTTGCATTTAGTATTGTCTTGTGCTAACTCTTAAATAACTCCCTGTGCCTGAACACAGTGTTATCTATATGGCCCACAGTCTCTTGTTGTAAAAAGCAATTTAAAAAACATGTGATAAGAGGCAGCCCTCAAGGGCTTAGAAATTAGCATATGAGCCTACCTAGGTTTAGTTTCAACTAAAAATACCAAGAAAACAAAGCAAATTTGATGATAAAAGTAAATTGGAAAGTTAATTAAAATTACAAGTTCTGGATTCTGTTTCCGGAGGAGGAGTCTAAGTGCAGGTTGTGCAGCGCTAGGCTCAGAGATACTCCTACCTGCAGCTCTTGGCGGAGGATCCCACGCCTTGCCTCCAAACCTGAGGCAACTGCCCAAGATTTACTCAACATCGCTGCCAGAGCCACAGTAGTGGAACACCAACCCACTATATCTCGCTACTGCAACTGCATCCATATTCCTTTTTGGATCAGTACTCCCCTGGGTTACAGTTTCTGCCTTCCCCCCATCTCCCACCAGTGCTGTGCGAGTGGAGGGTAGAACTACACCACTCCCTGGGACTTCGTTCGAACAGAGCTGCACAGTCCAGTAGCTGCATCCCGGAGCAAGCCAAATCCTAATCAGCTTTACCTGACACCGGGGTTTGCAGCCGAATAGCAAGCGCCTCTCTGGTTACTGCGGGAGCCGTCATCTCAAACAAAGGAAGGGGGATCCCTAGACACACTCCCACCTGTTCGTGGTCTGCCCCTCCGGAGGAGCTGGTTGGTCGAGGGGCGGATCGTCTTGCTGTCTGGGACGCATCTGGAGGTCCTTCCCCGCGAATCCTCTGTGCTGTGGGCGCCAAGGGTGTCCCTGCTCCTCTGGCTTAGAGTAAATGCCAGGTAACCAGGAGCAGTGTTTGGCTCTCCTCCTTCCCTCCTCTCCCACCGGTGCTGCGTGAGAGGAGGGAAGTACTACACCACTACCAGGGACTTTGCTCAAACAGTGCCTCCTAGCCCAGTAGCTGCAGCCCGTAGCAAGCCAAATCCTAATCAACGTCATCCGACACTGGGGTCTGCAGCCGAATAGCAAGCGCTTCTCTGGCAACTGCGGGAGCCGTCATCTATAATAAAGGAAGGGGGATCTTGAGATATACATTTACCCGTTGGCGGTCGGCCCCTCTGGAGGACCCGGCTGATCGAGGGTTGGATCACCTTGCTGTCTGGGGCGTATCTGCAGGTCCCTCCCTGTGAATCTTCTGTACTGTGGGTGCCGAGGGTGTCCTTGTTCTTTTGGCTTAAAGTCAATGCTAGGGGAAAAGCCAACCTGCCTTCTGGGAAAACACAGCCTCATCATAAATCTGTGTACTCACTGTCAGATGGTATACAGTGGGTTTTCTTAGCAATGTCTCCCATCTTACTGATACTGGGAGAGTGGAGCTCCAAGAGGGGGGTCCCCTGGTTTGCAATCACTGGTTCTCAATTCCCTTAAACCACACCTCCTGGGTACAGGAGGAGGAGGTAGCATAAGCGTTCCCCTCCTCTGAACTAAGACCCTGAATGGAGGTAAAGCAGGAGCTGTCTGACACCCTAAATTAAAGGTACTGTCTCAACTTTGGTTTTCTTCTATATGCATAGTATCATTTTGTTAAGGGATGGTCTTAGCACTCTGGACTTCCATACCTAGGAGATACCACCTCCTTCCAACTCATCTGAGCTATATAATAAGGGAAAAAAGGAAAAAGGAAAGAAGAGTATATACCTATTTTTTTGGCCCCCTACCTTCTTTACTACCTGTGAATACGGACTACCGTGAAGACTGTATTCTTTTTTTCTTTCTTTTTCTCTTAGGTTGGGATAAAGGTTTACCTGAGTTCAATAATTCCCTTAACTTCTTTTTTTTCCCCCAGGTTGAGTGTTTCATCTCTTAAGAATAATCCTATTAAGCTATTTTTGTTCTGCTGTTTATGAAAAGATCCCTGTAATATCTTGTATTTTCTTTTTTGGCCAATTGCAGTTGCATCTATGTTTATGTTGTGAATTCTTGTATATGCTCAGGGAGAGTCGACGACACAAAGGTATAGGAAAGAAGCTAGAAAGAGAAGGGGAAAAAAGATTGTGTGCGCTTGTTAGTGGAAACGATCTGGAAGGGTATATAGAGTTGGGTGTTTCCCTTCAACTTTTATCTTTACCTGTCTAAGGACAGAGTCCTATAGACTGCAATCCTTCTTGTTCTTAGGGGAAGGGGAGTCACTCTGACTCATAGATTAAGTGTACATTGTCAGTAATTAAGAATAGATATCCTGCCTAGGGTTACTCCCTCGATACAGTAAAGTCTGCTACTGAATTGTCTGATCCTCCTTCTCTGTCTCTGCTGTCCACAGCTCGTTAAGTCAGCCCTTTTTACATTTCTCAACTTTTTTGTTCCTTCTTGATTTTCTCTTCTTTTTTTCCCCCCCGGCACCGATCTCATAAGTAATCTTATTTGTCCCCCGGCACTTCCACTCCTTCACTCCCCCTCCTTGCACTTTTTTTTTCTTTTTCTTCTTTTTAATTCACACCGGGAGGATTCTCCCCCTAGACCGACTACTGCACAATTGTGTTCACTGACATAGTCACATGGATAAATTCCTTCACAACCAAAATAGGACTCCCTCACCAGCTATGGCGGCAAGGCATAGAGATAGGAGAATGAAGAACAACTCAGACATCTCGGCTGAGATACACCCGGCCCCCATCACTGCAACCTCCTCAATTGAAACCCCCGACATCCAAGTTCTGGTTGCTAAAATTTTGGAGGCTCTGTCACCCAAATTTGATTCACTCAAATTAGAGATCAGACAAGATATTACAGTGTTATCCCAGGAAATTAGACAATTTGCCAATAGAATAAATGAAGTTGAGCAAAGGGTATCAGATCTTGAAGATCTTACTACAATGCATAGTTCTAATTTAGAAGCCACTAATCTTACCATCACTAAAATACAGGATAAACTAGAGGACCTTGAATATCGCTCCCGAAGGAACAACATACGGATAATAGGGGTCCCAGAGGGTAAGTCGTATGAAGACTTAAGTAACTTCATCTCAGTGTCACTAGCCCAACTTCTCAAAATTCCATATGATCATCCTCACATAACTGTCCAGAGAGCACATAGGATAGGAAGGCCTTGGTCAGATAACAAAGGGAATCATAGGCCTAGACCTGTAATTGCAAAGTTACTGAACTTCCAAGATAAGGTCACCTTATTACATTATTTCCGTAAGAATCAGCCTATCACTATAGGGGAGTCTAAAATTCTCCTTTTTCAGGACTACTCAGTTGAGACATCAACCAAAAGACGGGCTCTAGCCCCAATTTGTACTAAACTGATACAGCATGGCTATCGCGCTGCGATCATTTATCCTTCTAAGCTGAAAATTATAGATGGAGCTGATGCTCGTACATTTGATACAATCCAAGAGGCAGAAAATCTTATGAAAGACTTGAATCTCCCAGGGGTTTAATTGATCTGTATAAGGTTATTACCATATAATATTTAAGAATGGATTGCAGTTGTAACTGGGGTTTCTTCTTTTTTTTAAGGGTTCTTTTCCCCCTTTTTCTTTTTCTTTTTTTTTCTCAATTGAGAAAAGGGAGAATAGAAAAAAAGCAAGGGATAAAAATTTTTTTACAAGTTCTGAATAATGAAAGTTTAATTTTGACTAGACTGTCCCTTTAATCTCAGATGGGGTCAGGTGTGTTGTTGTGGCTACTTTTCAATGTTTCTCATGACTTCCTTGCATGTGTATATTGATAATGGTGTGGTAGTCAAGATGCTTATCAGTACATGTGGTGGCCCAGAACCATCCTGAGAGGGGAGTGATGCCATTAGAGACAGGATTCTACCATATTGAAATAACCTGTAAAACGTCACCTGGGATTCAAACTGGGGTAATAGAAGTGGAAAGAGGTGGGGAGGGGGGAGGGTGTAAGGGAGACCAGTCTGAGCTAGGATCAGCTAGAGATTCATGACTACATTTCAGAGATGTTGCAATGGTCAGGCATCTATACATTAACACAGAATTGGTAGTCAAAACATTTACCTAGAAATGATGTAGGGCGTTTCTGACCTAGGTGGAGTACCCATATTTGTATGGGGTGGGTGTCAAGCAAAGTGTAAGGCTATTGCAATTATAATGGTTTCATCTAAAGCTTTACAGGGTCCCAACAAAGCGTATGGGACCTAATTGACTCACCCGCTGAATTTGTGGTGGAGGCAGCAGCTTTGGAGAGGAGATGGAGGACCCGCCCAGTCTTCTGTTAGAAGTCTATGATGGAGTAGCTCTGGGTATTGGGCTAGTTGTTAGGGGGAATGGGGCAGTGGGCCTAGGAGGGAGTATGTTCAGTTATCTGTGACATGTATGGGCCATCGACCCTTAAGCTGCTCATTCATGAAATAAATATATGCTCTTCGAGAAAGGAGACAAAATTTGTGTTCTCGTACCGGGAGAGAGGTGTAGCAGGTATGGTTCCCATTTAGTTAGGAAAGACTTAATCCTGAGTTCTAAGTCCCCCTTGACATCAGCTTTTTCTATGAGGAGTTGGGTGTGTATTAGTCGGGTCCAGTTGTGTCAAGTGTGGTGGTTTATGGGACGTCCACCTCCTGAGGATTCATTTCCTGACTAAGAGTAGAGAAATGTTAAAGGGACAGTCTAGACCCAATATTTGTTCTTTACTACTTATTGTTACATACCAGACAAGTATCTTGCAACAGTTTCAACATTTATAAGCTTGTAAGAAGTATATGAAACTTTTAAATAATCAACGTTTGTTAGCAACTGAAAATGGCCACCAAGCTCCACCCACTGCTTTCTTCTTGTCCAGTTAGCCCTTGTCTTGTGTGACAGTTAAGCAGTGCACGTTTAATATTTTTCAGTTAGCTATTTCAAATTATGCATGTTCATTTTTTTTTTCCTCAGCTGGAAATGCAGGGGACATTTATTGTAGGCGGACCGGAATCAGTTCTAAGAACTATTGATAGTTATTGTGACTGTTTAGTGACAGTTTTGTTTGCTTTTTACTTGTAATTTTTTTTATAATGTAAGTGATTATTATATAAATAATAATTATATTCTTGTGGCAAGAAAAATTATTGATTTATATTATTAATAAAGTCTAATAAAGTTTAACTCCTCATTACTTACGAATTTTATTAAAAATGTATTTTTTACGGGGGCGGAGCCAAGCCGTGCAGGAACATGGCCGCATTTCTGTAAGGCTCCGTGTCAGCCTATACTCTTAGCCATATTTGCCGACTCAGGAAATAGCCCTAGCTAGTGGAAAAAGTTGTTGGAAGCTGATATGACAACTTGCCTCCTGGACTTTTAATTCTGCCAACCAGTGTGAACACCAGCGAGATAACGGACCGCTGCTGCAACTGCGGGGGAGCAGCGCCATTGCCCCACAGCTGACCAGTCGAGCCCATCAAGCTCTCTAGAACTCGCAAATGGCCAACAGGACTCGCTGCAAGCTATACAGGTGAGGCTTGCTGCTTTACCTTCCAAATCAGACTTGGAATCTCTCAAATCCTTTATTAGGGAGGAGATGAGAGACCTTAAAAGAGACCTAAATGAGATGGGGGCCCGTATGGACTACTTGGAAGAAGGTCAAGAGACTTTGAATAATTTGATTAGCCTAAACATGCAACAAATTTCTATCCAGGACTCTAAGGTACAGTCCCTCCAAGATAAAGTAGAGGACTTGGATAACCGCGGCCGTAGGAACAACTTGAGGCTCCGCGGTATCCCGGAGGACGTGACCCCTGAACAACTTAAAAATTATATTATTGGTCTAGCCCAACATCTCTCTCCTGAATCCCCACTGCTGCTGGCTGAGGAAATGGACAGGGCACACAGAGCGCTGCGCCCCCTACCTAAGCCACCACTGCCCCCACGTGACGTCATTGTTAGATTTTTACAATTCACTACTAAGGAAGCTATTTGGCAGGCAGCTAGGATGCGACAGTCCATATCATTCCGGGGCCACTCCCTCCAGATTTATCAGGACCTTAGTCCCTACACAATCCAGAGGCACAAGGAGATCAAGTTCATCACAAGTGCTCTGCAAGAACATCACATCAAGTATAGCTGGGGATTTCCTTTTAGCTTAATAATTAGTCACAATGGCTCAAAAATTATTTATAAGGACTACAATGACCTTGAACATCTATCTAGATCTCTCAACATATCTTTCAACACTCCGGCAGACTCAAATGTTATCCCTCCCTCTATATCAGCAGAACCAGGGCCTTCACGTCCATTGGCACAAAGACCCCAATGGCAGAGGGTTCAACCTAAGAGAAGGAAAGTAGATAGCCTACCGTCCAGAGATGGAGCACCGCCACCATGAGGCTGCAATTCCTCCAAATTCTGTTAAGGATTTCCTTTTTCTCTCCTCTACTTGGTGCAATTTGAGTACCGATATCTGTTGATGTCAGATACACCTTCATGGGCCACACGTTTATACCTTTGTTTACCAATGTATTACTTGATACATATCCTGCTGCATCATTAGAATACAATGGAAGATTGACCTCCCACTGGTAATGTATGGTTTGGTACATGACTCTATTAACATGCTTTGATTGCAGAATATCCCATACATGCCAAGTACAGAGACACAAGTCACGCTCATACTCTCCTTTTTTCTACACATTGTTTAACTCATTTTTATGTATACATTTACAATAAGGTTGAGCTAATGTGGCCATATTTTATTTTATAACGCAAGGTACCCTACATCACTTGTTATAAGATGTATTATTGCAATTTCGCTTACTGCTTATATTGTCCAGATGCTTATGCAGGTGTATATACAATCTGTTGTTATAATTTCACGTTCAGTCTTAGATCTAGGATGCAATCTTGTGCAGTTAAGGGCTTATTTTCTCAATTACTCTTTTAGTCGTTCATTGCTCTCTTAATATGTCACGATTACAGTTTACTTTACGCACGTTATTTCCAGGGACACAAATTACACTTATACTTTCCCTATTCTGCATATTGTTATTCTAGCTATATGAATATGTTCACAACGAAGAAGAGCTAATGTGGTTAGACCTCCCTTTTTAACGCATGGAACTCTGTACCATTTATTGTAAAATGTATTTCTGCAATTCTGCCCACTGTTCACAATGTTCTAATATGTATGCAGGTGTCTATGCAAATTGTTGATACAATGTCCTTCTATGTTTTGGTCCCAGGGTGCAATCTGTCGTAGTTAAGGGTTTATTTTTCTAATAGCCCTCCCAGTCTACATGGCCCTTCTCAGTGCTAACTGCTGCATCCTGTGTGACGCTGTTACAATCGGCGGCACACTGATAACCAACCTATAACCCCTATTAATTATGGGGAGCCTTAGAAAACCCTCTATATTTTCCACATTAGATAATATTCCTTTCACACTACGGCATATTCCTGATATTTATTGAATTTACCCTAACCTAAGAGTTTATAAGGCGATACTCTTCCCCCCTTGGTAAGGTGTACAGCGGAACAATTTGTACACTTATTACAAAAGTTACTGTTTTTCTTATGTTTGATGTTGTTCAAAATGTATTGTTTGAATTTCTAAGTTTTGCCCTTTATAAAAATTTTTTTCTTATTTTCATTTTTTGTCCAGTCTTGGGGGGTGTTCTCTCCCTTCATTTAGCCCAAAGTGTTACTAAGTTTCCTATATTAAATGACCTCCACTACTCTTAGACAAATGAATAACACACTAAATAAAATTAGGTTTCTATCTCACAACACTAAAGGCCTCAATAGTCCCCAAAAGAGGTCAATGGCCCTAAGAGATTATAGGAGACAAAAGGGCGATATCCTCTTTATTCAGGAGACCCACTTCCGAAGGGGTTCTGAACCCAAAGCTAGTTTCCAGAAATTCGTGAAAAGCTTCTTTTCTTCCCACACTTCTAAACACAATGGAGTTGGGATCTTAATACATAGAAACCTACCTTTCACGTTGACTTCTACCCTCAGAGACAAGGGAGGACGATATATAATACTGGTAGGATTCCTCTATCACAAACCCATCACACTGGTGAACCTTTATGCCTCTAATGTCAACCCTGCCCCTTTCTTTCACCAACTCTGCAATAAGGTTCTCGAGGTAGCTAGGGGTGGTTTGATTCTAGGGGGCGACTTCAATATAGCTCTTTACCCAACTCTTGACTGCTCCTCTGGCACTTCTTCCACATCTAATAAGACGCTAAGACACGTTAAGCAATCCCTTTCATACCTCGCAATACATGACTCATGGCGCCTTCAACATCCCAATGACAAGGACTTCACCTTCTATTCCAACCCCCATCAAATATATACGAGAATAGATTATATCTTTGCAGATGTATCTAGTTTATCCTACATTGCTTCCACTAATATTAACCCTATAATGTGGTCTGACCACGCCATAATTAGCTGCCAGCTTTACTGGTGTCCCACTGACCCCTCCGCATCTACATGGCGGTTCGATGAATCTCTCCTTAGGGATCCCCAGGCGCTCATACAAACACAAAAGACATTGATTGAGTACTTCCAACGGAACGATATCCCTGAGACAGATATACATAATACTTGGAATGCACATAAATGTGTACTCCGAGGAGAACTTATTGCAATCAAGACAGCCAAACGTAGACAACAACACACCTATCTTAATGCTCTCCTAGACGACATAGCCAAACTTCAGGCCCTACATTTAGCACACCCGCAGTATCGTACATAAAAGAGACCAGCTTCCTGGGTACTGAAGCTAAGACAAAAGCCCTATACCTTAAAAAAATTTATTACGAGGGAGCGAACAAGCAGGGTAGAATGCTAGCCCGGCAACTTAAGAAAAGAATGAATAAACAATATATAATGGGTATAAGGGATCCCAGGGGGACCTTGAAATCCACTTCAGCAGCTATCACACAAGCCTTTAGAGACTTCTATGATAATCTCTACAATATTAGACGCGGTATAGCAGACCCGCATCCGGATGACATTGCAGCTTATCTTAAGGACATAATTCTTCCCAAACTGACCGATGAGCAGAGGGACGAGCTAGATACACCATTTTCAGAGGAGGAGCTCCTCTTAGCTTTGTCCTCCCTTCCCTCCGGAAAAGCTCCGGGCCCGGATGGGTTTAGCAACTCCTACTATAAAAAATTGAAAGAACTTTTATCCCTCTACCTACTTAGATATTACAATAGCATAGATGACATTGGAGCCTTCTCGCCGACATCACTCCAAGCACATATAACCGTAATTCCCAAACCCCACAAATCCCCTGACTCAATCACTAACTACCGCCCGATCTCACTCATTAATACGGACTTAAAAATATATGCAAAAATAATAGCGAGCCATCTCAACCGCTTTCTTCCCACCCTTATACATAATGATCAAGTGGGCTTTGTCCCTGGGCACGAAGCCAGGGACAACACTGTCCGTAACATCCTGTTAATCTGGCATGCCACTAACAAAAATATCCCTACTACATTAATCTCAACAGACGCCGAAAAGGCATTTGACCAGGTTAACTGGTCCTATCCCTGGAGGCATATAGCATAGGCAATACCACTCTCCAATGGATATTCGCCCTATACTCCTCACCCAGTGCCCGTATCATAGTTAATGGCTCCCTATCCACCCCAATAGATATTAGGAATGGCACACGTCAGGGCTGCCTCCTCTCACCCCTGCTGTTTGCCCTCTTTATTGAAACATTCGCCTCTAAAATTAGAAACACCCCGGGAGTCCAGGGTATCAAGGTGGGGGGGGGGGGACGTATACAAGTTGTCACTTTTTGCCGATGACATCCTATTTACTCTGACCAAGCCTGAGACATCAATTCCCATACTACTGACAGAACTCGTAACATTCCATAAGCTCACAGACTTCCTTGTTAACCAAACCAAGTCGGAGATCCTTGCCCTTGGACTCCCGGAGTGCTCAATAAAATCTATTAAACTTAACTGCCCTCTAAAGTGGTGTGCAGGTGCACTTAAGTACCTCGGCATCTACCTCCCTAAAAATTTCGATAGTATATTTCAGGAAAATTACCTACCCATTAAAACAGCAATATTGCGTGACCTATCATCCTGGGGCTCGAAGAAGCTCTCATGGTGGGGTAGGATCAATACAATAAAAATGAACATATTCCTGAGGCTCCTTTATATAATGGGAGCGGTGCCGGTGCCTCTGCCCCCCAAATATCTCCTCCAGGTACAGAGATTATTTAGCACTTTTATTTGGAAAAAAAGACCACCAAGAATTAACAAAACTACCATGTCTTTATTGCGAGAACATGGGGGCCTTGGCCTACCCAATCTAGATAAATATAGGATATCCTTACACATGCAAAGGCTCCTCGACTGGAGGGTGGCTGGGGGACAGAGGAGATGGGTTCGCCTCGAGGAACATATAAATTCCGATTTATCGCTGGCCACTCTCTTTTGGAGCCCTAATTTTCATGAGACAATAAAGATGCTCCCCTTCCCAATCACCAGAGAGACTGCTGTTGTATGGGACCAGGCCACCCAACAAAATCCCTGCTTATCCTCCAACCCGAGCCCCCTGACTTCTCTGCTCCAGAATCCCGTCTTTTCAATAAAGACACTGGGGTACCCGGGTTCCCAAACACTCCCTGACGACAATATACAAATATTTGACGTTACATCCAATGAAGCCCTATGTACTCAGGAACAACTCATTGACAAGGGTTACCACATTACCCTATCAGGGGTTACCACATAATCCTATCAGCCAATCGGAATTCGAGGGACGCCATCTTGGATGACGTCACTTAAAGGAACCTTCATTCGTCGGGAGTCGCCGGAAGAAGAGGATGGATCCGCGTTGGCTGCTTCAAGATGGTCCCGCTCCACGCCGGATGGAAAAAGATAGAAGATGCCGCCTGGATGAAGATGTCTACTGGTCCGGATGCCCTCTTCTTGCCGGATAGGATGAAGACTTCGGACCCTCTTCTGGACCTCTTCTTGCCGGATAGGATGAAGACTTCGGACCCTCTTCTGGACGGATCGGTGATACCCGGCGTGGTGAAGATAAGGTAGGAAGATCTTCAGGGGCTTAGTGTTAGTTTTTTTAAGGGGGGTTTGGGTTAGATTAGGGGTATGTGGGTGGTGGGTTGTAATGTTGGGGGGGTATTGTAAGTTTATTTAAATGCAAAAGAGCTGTTTTCTTTGGGACATGGCCCGCAAAAGGCCCTTTTAAGGGCTGGTAAGGTAAAAGAGCTGTTAAATTTTTATTTTAGAATAGGGTAGGGCATTTTTTTTATTTTGGGGGGCTTTGTTATTTTTTAGGGGGCTTAGAGTAGGTGTAATTAGTTTAAAATTCATGTAATCTTTTTTTATTTTTTGTAATTTAGTGTTTGTTTTTTTTGCAATTTAGTATTGTTTTTTGTAATTTAGTTTAGTTGATTTAATTGTAGATAATTGTAGGTAGTTTATTTAATTAATTTATTGATAGTGTAGTGTTAGGTTTAATTGTAACTTAGGTTATATTTATTTTACAGGCAACTTTGTAATTATTTTAACTAGGTAGCTATTAAATAGTTAATAACTATTTAATAGCTATTGTACCTAGTTAAAATAAATACAAAGTTGCCTGTAAAATAAATATAAATTCTAAAATAGCTACAATATAATCATTATTTATATTGTAGCTATATTAGGGTTTATTTTACAGGTAAGTATTTAGTTTTAAATAGGATTAATTTATTTAATAAGATTTATTTTATTTCGTTAGATTTAAATTATATTTAACTTTGGGGGGTGTTAGTGTTAGGGTTAGACTTAGCTTTAGGGGTTAATACATTTATTAGAGTAGCGGCGAGGTCCGGTTGGCAGATTAGGGGTTAATACTTGAAGTGAGGTGTCGGCGATGTTAGGGAGGGCATATTAGGGGTTAATACATTTATTATAGTAGCGGTGAGGTCCGGTCGGCAGATTAGGGGTTAAAAAGTGTAGGTAGGTAGCGGCGACGTTGGGGGGGGCAGATTAGGGGGTAATAAATATAATATAGGGGTTGGCGATGTTAGGGGCAGCAGATTAGGGGTACATAGGGATAATGTAGGTTGCGGCGGTGTACAGAGCGGCAGATTAGGGGTTAATAATATAATGCAGGTGTCAGCGATAGCGGGGTCGGCAGATTAGGGGTTAATAAGTGTAAAGTTAGGGGTGTTTAGACTCGGGGTTCATGTTAGGGTGTTAGGTGCAGACTTAGGAATTGTTTCCCCATAGGAAACAATGGGGCTGCGTTAGGAATTGAACACTGCTTTTTTGCAGGTGTTAGGTTTTTTTCCAGCTCAAACGGCCCCATTGTTTCCTATGGGGAAATCGTGCATGAGCACATTTTTGAAGCTGGCCGCGTCCGTAAGCAAAGCTGGTATTGAGAGTTGAAGTGACAGTAAATATGCCTGTACGCTCCCTTTTTGGAGCCTAACGCAGCCCTTCTGAGAACCCTAAATACCAGCGTTGTTTAAAAGGTGCGGGGGGGAAAAAACACGCGTAGCTAACGCACCCCTTCTAACGCAAAACTCTAAATCTAGGCGATTAAGTGAACCAAATATTATAGTATACTGTCCCTTTAAGAGTCTGCACTGAATCGTTAAAAAGCTCCATCAAAGGAGGGAGATAAGTGGTCAGATTACATACAAGGTTCACACACAGGTCAAGTGTTCATATAACAGGGTCGAGTATGACAAAATGTGGAATGTGTATTAAAGTAAATATCTATTTTTGGTTTACTGTCCCTTTAAATGTATATAACCTTTCACGGGTTATACACTCATCTATTTAAATATATTATCATATTTAGACATGACTGCATTTTTATTTTTAAAAATTAACATTGCATATTTACTATTAAAATAGCGGGTATTACATGCATTCATCAATGAGAAGAGCAATATTGTAAAAGTAAATATTTCAACTATTTAGTTTAACTTAAAGGGACATTATACACTCATTTTTTCTTTGCATAAATGTTTTGTAGATTATCTATTTATATAGCCCATAAAGTTGTTGGTTTTTTTTTTTTAAATGTATAGTTTTACTTATTTTTAAATAACATTGCTCTGATTTTCAGACTCCTAACCAAGCCCCAAAGTTTTATGAGAATACTGTCGGCTACCTACTCCAACTTGCTCCTGTTTGTGTAAAGGGTCTTTTCATATGCAAAAGAAGGGGAAGGGGGAGTGTCTTATTTCCCACGTGCAGTGGGCTTTCCAACTACCTTTTCAACAGAGCTAAACTGAGAGCTTCTAAGTAAGTTTTTAAACAGTTTTATACTGGATTTTGATATCAGTATCTGTGCATCTTATTTTTTATAGTAGTGTCTATTACATGCAGTTATATGAAAATGAGTGTATACTGTCCCTTTAATCGCTTGTGATGGCTATTTCATTTGTAGTGAAAGGGACATGCAACCCAAAGAAAATCTTCCATGAAAAATAAAAGTTTGCTTACATAATCACATATGGTTCATTCTCATGTTATCCTAAGCTTTACAAAACCATATGCATAGGCTTATGAGCAGTAAAGCATTACTGGGAGATATCTGCTTATTTGTGGGTGGGCAACAATGCATAGTTGCAATGGTTAGCTAGATGTCTTTAGATACTTCACAATATTGCATATCTGCTCCTTAACAATAAAGACACCATGAAAAAGAAAATGATATGTGAAAAATTCAGACAAATAAATGCTCTATTTGATTTTTAGAAATAAGGACCAGAAATGTTTAATTTCAATAAAAAAAAATATGTCCCTTTATTTTCTCCAAGTAACGTCCATTATAAATACGAAGAACGCATTTCGCCATTATTGAAATATAGTGTGATAAACGTATCTTTCAACACGAGATTCGTATTTATGAAAAGTCGAATATAATTTCACACTGTCACTTACTGTAGCACACAATCGATGTGCATTGTTGGGATTGTAAATACATTTTAAAGAGCACTGTCAATACTTCACAATGAGTCATAATATTTATTTAATAAACAATGAATACATACAATATTTAAATTTTTTAATCTAAAATATTTGTAAATATTTTTTAAATAACTTGAACAATGTTACACATCTATTGATCAATATTAAAAATTGAAATGTGTCATAAACATTTACTATTGTGACTGGATTATATTTACTATCGTGATTAAAAATAAAATCTATTTCAAATATCAACAAAATATATAAATATTTAACAGATTACGTATATTATATATGCGTCACATATACGCATTCCATTCTCAAAAATTCTAAAGAAAAGTCAACACACCAAATGTAGTAACAGCACCCCCAGGAGCTATGTGTATGAAAGTTACAACTATATGAATCCATGAACCATTAAGTAACGGCCAATCAGAGTTCATCACACAAACATGACTTGAGTCAGTATGGCCTCACAGACATGCTAACAAAATTACAGTATTTTATCCAATCAGATGTACAGATACCATGTCCCATGGTGTATCTCATGTTTACTTCCCCATATAAAAGTCCATTACACGTTGCCATTTTTGTCAGTTCTCTAATGCCTGTAGCCGCTAGCCAGGATGTCTCCCAGGTTCACCAGAGAGGAAAGTGCTGCACTGGTGTACGCGGTCGAGGAGTTTTATCCGCAGCTGTTTGGGGCTCAAAAGAGGTCGACGACTGGGGCAGTCAAAAGGGCCCTCTGGGTGTCTATCGCCCTTTCTGGGAATGTGGTGGCAGACGTCCAGAGGAGCCCGGAGGTTGTGGCTGTGTTATAAAGTCTGCCTCATGAGGGAGTGGACTAGTGCCCATCAGAGAGGTGAGGAGCACTAGTACAGCTCCAATCGGTGACCTGGGAGGAAGCGGGACAGAGGCTGAACCAGGTAAAGATCAGACTTTATATAATATTTTAATATTTGAGTATATACTTAAGCAATATGTATATAGTCATATATTCAACCTATACAGATCTCACAACAGACGTTACCTATGATGGTAGACATCTGAATTTAGATTCGTCACACATCAAATAGGAATAATGCTTTTTCTTCTGTTAAGTGTGATCAGTCCACGGGTCATCATTACTTCTGGGATATTACTCCTCCCCAACAGGAAGTGCAAGAGGATTCACCCAGCAGAGCTGCATATAGCTCCTCCCCTCTACGTCACTCCCAGTCATTCTCTTGCACCCAACGACTAGATAGGATGTGTGAGAGGACTATGGTGATTATACTTAGTTTTATATCTTCAATCAAAAGTTTGTTATTTTAAAATAGCACCGGAGTGTGTTATTACCTCTCTGGCAGAGTTTGAAGAAGAATCTACCAGAGTTTTGCTATGATTTTAGCCGGAGTAGTTAAGATCATATTGCTGTTCTCGGCCATCTGAGGAGTGAGGTAAACTTCAGATCAGGGGACAGCGGGCAGATGAATCTGCATAGAGGTATGTAGCAGTTTTTATTTTCTGACAATGGAATTGATGAGAAAATCCTGCCATACCGATATAATGTCATGTATGTATACTTTACACTTCAGTATTCTGGGGAATGGTACTTCACTAGAATTACACTGTAAGAAATACATAAAGCTGTTTAATAACTAGAGATTATGTTTAACGTTTTTGCTGGAATGTAAAATCGTTTTCATTTGCTGAGGTACTGAGTGAATAAATGTTTGGGCACTATTTTTCCACTTGGCAGTTGCTTAATCTGTTTTCTGACAGTTTCTGTTCTCCCTCACTGCTGTGTGTGAGGGGGAGGGGCCGTTTTTTTTTTTGGCGCTTTTACTAAGCATCAAATATTTCAGTCAGCAACTCATTGTATTCCCTGCATGATCCGGTTCATCTCTACAGAGCTCAGGGGTCTTCAAAACTTATTTTGAGGGAGGTAATTTCTCTCAGCAGAGCTGTGAGAATTATAGTTTGACTGAGATAAAAAACGTTTATTCTGTAATTTGTTTCCTGCTTTCAGAATTTGTTATCTTTGCTAATGGGATTAAACCTTTGCTAAAGTTGTGTTGTTTACAAGGATTGAGGCTATAACTGTTTCAATTTATTAATTTTCAACTGTCATAGATCTTCTGTGCTTCTTAAAGGCACAGTACGTTTTAATATTATTCTAATTGAATTGTATTTCCAAGTTGCAAGTTTATTTGCTAGTGTGTTAAACATGTCTGATTCAGAGGATGATACCTGTGTCATTTGTTGCAATGCCAAAGTGGAGCCCAATAGAAATTTATGTACTAACTGTATTGATGCTACTTTAAATAAAAGTCAATCTGTACAAATTGAACAAATTTCACCAAACAACGAGGGGAGAGTTATGCCGACTAACTCGCCTCACGTGTCAGTACCTACATCTCCCGCTCAGAGGGAGGTGCGTGATATTGTAGCGCCGAGTACATCTGGGCGGCCATTACAAATCACATTACAGGATATGGCTACTGTTATGACTGAGGTTTTGGCTAAATTACCAGAACTAAGAGGTAAGCGTGATCACTCTGGGGTGAGAACAGAGTGCGCTGATAATATTAGGGCCATGTCAGACACTGCGTCACAGGTGGCAGAACATGAGGACGGAGAACTTCATTCTGTGGGTGACGGTTCTGATCCAAACAGACTGGATTCAGATATTTCAAATTTTAAATTTAAACTGGAAAACCTCCGTGTATTACTAGGGGAGGTGTTAGCGGCTCTGAATGATTGTAACACAGTTGCAATACCAGAGAAAATGTGTAGGTTGGATAAATATTTTGCGGTACCGACGAGTACTGAGGTTTTTCCTATACCTAAGAGACTTACTGAAATTGTTACTAAGGAGTGGGATAGACCCGGTGTGCCGTTCTCACCCCCTCCGATATTTAGAAAAATGTTTCCAATAGACGCCACCTCAAGGGACTTATGGCAAACGGTCCCTAAGGTGGAGGGAGCAGTTTCTACCTTAGCTAAGCGTACCACTATCCCGGTGGAGGATAGCTGTGCTTTTTCAGATCCAATGGATAAAAAGTTAGAGGGTTACCTTAAGAAAATGTTTGTTCAACAAGGTTTTATATTGCAACCCCTTGCATGCATTGCGCCGATCACGGCTGCAGCGGCATTCTGGATTGAGTCTCTGGAAGAGAACATTGGTTCAGCTACTCTGGACGACATTACGGACAGGCTTAGAGTCCTTAAACTAGCTAATTCATTCATTTCGGAGGCCGTAGTACATCTTACTAAACTTACGGCGAAGAATTCAGGATTCGCCATTCAGGCACGCAGGGCGCTGTGGCTAAAATCCTGGTCAGCTGATGTTACTTCTAAGTCTAAATTGCTTAATATACCTTTCAAAGGGCAGACCTTATTCGGGCCCGGGTTGAAAGAGATTATCGCTGACATTACAGGAGGTAAAGGCCATGCCCTGCCTCAGGACAAAGCCAAAGCCAAGACTAGACAGTCTAATTTTCGTTCCTTTCGTAATTTCAAAGCAGGAGCAGCATCAACTTCCTCTGCACCAAAACAGGAAGGAGCTGTTGCTCGCTACAGACAAGGCTGGAAACCTAACCAGTCCTGGAACAAGGGCAAGCAGACTAGGAAACCTGCTGCTGCCCCTAAAACAGCATGAATTGAGGGCCCCCGATCCGGGATCAGATCTAGTGGGGGGCAGACTTTCTCTCTTCGCCCAGGCTTGGGCAAGAGATGTTCAGGATCCCTGGGCGCTAGAGATAATATCTCAGGGATACCTTCTGGACTTCAAATACTCTCCTCCAAGAGAGAGATTTCATCTGTCAAGATTGTCAACAATCCAGACAAAGAAAGAGGCATTTCTACGCTGCGTACAAGAGCTCTTGTTAATGGGAGTAATCCATCCAGTTCCACGATCGGAACAGGGACAGGGGTTTTACTCAAATCTGTTTGTGGTTCCCAAAAAAGAGGGAACTTTCAGACCAATCCTGGACTTAAAGATCCTAAACAAATTCCTAAGAGTTCCATCGTTCAAGATGGAGACTATTCGGACAATTTTACCTATGATCCAAGAGGGTCAGTACATGACCACTGTAGATTTAAAAGATGCTTACCTTCACATACCGATTCACAAAGATCATTATCGGTACCTAAGGTTTGCCTTCCTAGACAGGCATTACCAGTTTGTGGCTCTTCCATTCGGATTGGCTACAGCTCCAAGAATCTTCACAAAGGTTCTGGGTGCTCTTCTGGCGGTACTAAGACCGCGGGGAATCTCGGTAGCTCCATACCTAGACGACATTCTGATACAAGCTTCAAGCTTTCAAACTGCCAAGTCTCATACAGAGTTAGTGCTGGCATTTCTAAGGTCACATGGATGGAAGGTGAACGAAAAGAAAAGTTCACTCGTTCCACTCACAAGAGTTCCCTTCCTGGGGACTCTTATAGATTCTGTAGAAATGAAGATTTACCTGACAGAGGACAGGCTAACAAGACTTCAAAGTGCTTGCCGCACCCTTCATTCCATTCAACACCCGTCAGTGGCTCAATGCATGGAGGTAATCGGCTTAATGGTAGCGGCAATGGACATAGTACCCTTTGCACGCTTACACCTCAGACCACTGCAACTGTGCATGCTAAGTCAGTGGAATGGGGATTACTCAGACTTATCCCCTTCTCTGAATCTGGATCAAGAGACCAGAAATTCTCTTCTATGGTGGCTTTCTCGGCCACATCTGTCCAGGGGGATGCCATTCAGCAGACCAGACTGGACAATTGTAACAACAGGCGCCAGCCTTCTAGGTTGGGGTGCCGTCTGGAATTCTCTGAAGGCTCAGGGACAATGGAGTCAGGAGGAGAGTCTCCTGCCAATAAACATTCTGGAATTGAGAGCAGTTCTCAATGCCCTCCTGGCTTGGCCCCAGTTGACAACTCGGGGGTTCATCAGGTTTCAGTCGGACAACATCACGACTGTAGCTTACATCAACCATCAGGGAGGGACAAGAAGCTCCCTAGCTATGATGGAAGTATCAAAGATAATTCGCTGGGCAGAGTCTCACTCTTGCCACCTGTCAGCAATCCACATCCCGGGAGTGGAGAACTGGGAGGCGGATTTCTTAAGTCGTCAGACTTTTCATCCGGGGGAGTGGGAACTTCATCTGGAGGTCTTTGCCCAAATACTTCGACGTTGGGGCAAACCAGAGATAGATCTCATGGCGTCTCGACAGAACGCCAAGCTTCCTCGTTACGGGTCCAGATCCAGGGATCCAGGAGCAGTCCTGATAGATGCTCTGACAGCACCTTGGGACTTCAGGATGGCTTACGTGTTTCCACCCTTCCCGTTGCTTCCTCGATTGATTGCCAGAATCAAACAAGAGAGAGCATCAGTGATTCTAATAGCACCTGCGTGGCCACGCAGGACTTGGTATGCAGACCTGGTGGACATGTCATCCTGTCCACCTTGGTCTCTACCTCTGAAACAGGACCTTCTGATACAGGGTCCCTTCAAACATCAAAATCTAACTTCTCTGAAGCTGACTGCTTGGAAATTGAACGCTTGATTTTATCAAGACGTGGATTTTCTGAGTCAGTTATTGATACCTTAATACAGGCTAGGAAACCTGTTACCAGAAAGATTTACCATAAGATATGGCGTAAATACCTATATTGGTGTGAATCCAAAGGTTACTCTTGGAGTAAGGTTAGGATTCCTAGGATATTGTCTTTTCTACAAGAAGGTTTAGAAAAGGGTTTATCTGCTAGTTCATTAAAGGGACAGATCTCAGCTCTGTCCATTCTGTTACACAAACGTCTGTCAGAAGTTCCTGACGTCCAGGCTTTTTGTCAGGCTTTGGCCAGAATTAAGCCTGTGTTTAAAACTGTTGCTCCACCATGGAGTTTAAACCTTGTTCTTAATGTTTTACAGGGCGTTCCGTTTGAACCCCTTCATTCCATTGATATAAAGTTGTTATCTTGGAAAGTTCTATTTTTAATGGCTATTTCCTCGGCTCGAAGAGTCTCTGAATTATCAGCCTTACATTGTGATTCTCCTTATTTGATTTTTCATTCGGATAAGGTAGTCCTGCGTACTAAACCTGGGTTCTTACCTAAGGTAGTTACTAACAGGAATATCAATCAAGAGATTGTTGTTCCTTCTTTATGCCCAAATCCTTCTTCAAAGAAGGAACGTCTACTGCACAACCTGGATGTAGTCCGTGCTCTAAAATTTTACTTACAGGCAACTAAGGAATTTCGACAAACGTCTTCTCTGTTTGTCATTTACTCTGGGCAGAGGAGAGGTCAAAAAGCTTCCGCTACCTCTCTTTCTTTTTGGCTTCGTAGCATAATTCGTTTAGCTTATGAGACTGCTGGACAGCAGCCTCCTGAAAGAATTACAGCTCATTCTACTAGAGCTGTGGCTTCCACTTGGGCCTTCAAGAATGAGGCCTCTGTTGAACAGATTTGCAAGGCTGCAACTTGGTCTTCGCTTCATACTTTTTCCAAATTTTACAAATTTGACACTTTTGCTTCATCGGAGGCTATTTTTGGGAGAAAGGTTCTTCAGGCAGTGGTTCCTTCTGTATAAAGAGCCTGCCTATCCCTCCCGTCATCCGTGTACTTTTGCTTTGGTATTGGTATCCCAGAAGTAATGATGACCCGTGGACTGATCACACTTAACAGAAGAAAACATAATTTATGCTTACCTGATAAATTCCTTTCTTCTGTAGTGTGATCAGTCCACGGCCCGCCCTGTTTTTAAGGCAGGTAAATATTTTTTAATTTATACTCCAGTCACCACTTCACCCTTGGCTTTTCCTTTCTCGTTGGTCCTTGGTCGAATGACTGGGAGTGACGTAGAGGGGAGGAGCTATATGCAGCTCTGCTGGGTGAATCCTCTTGCACTTCCTGTTGGGGAGGAGTAATATCCCAGAAGTAATGATTACCCGTGGACTGATCACACTACAGAAGAAAGGAATTTATCAGGTAAGCATAAATTATGTTTTCTTGCACTCTCCCGAATATGCGTCACAGAGCTAAAATGGAATTGCGCATCCGTGAAATCCCTATCCTCCACCATTTCATACATTGAATATCGATTCATACAAAACTTAGAAATATGAATTTGTATCATTAAATCTTTACAATGATCCTATTGGAATATCATGATACACACAATTGCAAATATATTTGAAAGCTTTAAAAATTATACTCATCACACTACTAGATCCAAATCAATTCATAATCATGGATGCGCAATTATGCTTTTAATTATTGCGCAATGATCATGGAAGATATAATTGTGCAGAGACGTGAACATGTGTTTGCTGTAACAGTGGCATTACTTTAGACATGTTGGTCAAATGTATAGATGTATACATTAATTAGTATAAATGTTAAGAATACAGTATACTGATTTTCAATATTCTAAATTACAAAAGCTATACTAGCAATATAAAATTAAAAATTGACAGATCAATGTATAACAATTGATGACAATGCAAGTCAGCTTTAAAATAAACATACATGATCTCATTATTTAAAAATACATTTTAAAAAACAATGAACTCACATTAAGAATTAAAAATTATGTTTAACTTTGTCAATTTTAAAAAACATATATGATCAAGCTCGGGTTTGTCCCAGTCTGGTATGTCTCATTATACTTCACTTTTGGCTTACAAATTTGGATATAACATTGCCTAATACATTCACATTGATCTATATTAACATGGATCCTCTAATTAGATTTCAAGTGTATTTAAAAATAAGAATCACAATTCAGAGATCGAATTCCATTGTAATCAAAATCTAAATTTATTAGTATTCGAAGATATTCCTCAGAATCTTGGTATCTTTATTTAAATGTAATCTTCGGGTCTTGCACATTTTGGATTCAGCACCTGGGTAGTACTTGACAGTTGGTGACTACATTTAGACAACACTAACACATTTTTACACATGTGCAGAATATATAAATATCCATCTCATATGCTTTGATATTTTATTCTTATCATTAAGAGAGAAGGATAATTAAATAGTCATAATGATATGAGGAAATTATATATTTGATTGAAATTGCATGCTCTATCCGATTCATTACATCAACATATGGAATAGACTATTCCTTTAGAGTGACATTCTCAAATATTGATATAGAATTTATCTAAAGATACAAAATATCTTTATTAATCATTACACTGTTTTGATAAAACAATACTGTGATTTAAATCACATATTTCACTCTCGGATTACCTTTATATATAAGCATATTCTAACAGCACCATGATAACATATTTTAAATATATCTTATGTCTTGCATTGTGATCAATATGTGTTGTGTCAGAAACCAGATTACTTTACATTGCACAGATTTATATATGTAGTATGCTCTAGTTATCTGTTAATCTAGTTAATTGTCTGGATTTATTTTAAAACAGGGACCAATAGTTATTATTAGATATGTCATAGATTAATATGATAAGAATCGGATGTCTTATATTTTAAGAAATAGGACATATGTGAAAGACATCATTTTCTTTCCACTCACCTTGATGAACTAATGAATTTAATGTTCATATTAGTGGTCTAGTCTTCACATTTCAAAAGATATTATTTTAAATAGTTTAGAATAATTTTATTTTAGAATACCAAATATGTATATTTAAAGCAGATGATTATGAAGCATTATTATGATTGTGAGGCTGTTTCTTTATTACTTATTCCTTGTAGCAATAATAGTCATTGGACCACAACTGCAGATTATTTTAAGATAATAAAGGTGGAGAGAATGTATCAGAAAACAGTTACAGAAGTTAATCTGATTATAATGTTACAGGAGTGTAGCGAGGATACTACAACCTGTAGATTCAGTGACGTTCTAGATGAGATCAAAGATGGGGCATGGCTATGCCCATAGTAGATTCCTATGGAAATCACTTGGTTCCATAATTAAAAACAAAGGATAACTTCATGGAATAAGATCATATGCTGTAGACGTTTTTATCTTGACAGTAGTTCGAGTTGGACTAAAAAGGGAATTCCCCTGCAGATTCTGAGTACAGCTGAAGTTACAATCTCATAAGGACAGTCGAGGTAAGTCTTTTTAGTATAGGGAATCTCCCCTGAAGATTATTGTGAGCAATGGAGGTGGTGCAATTCGCCAGAGTATACTGTTGAATCAGTGAAATTAACGGACAAGGTTTCAGAACTAGATATGTACTGCAGCAATCAGTCAGACTGTTATTATTCTGTTCTGTGAAGCTGATGGAGGAGAGTGCTGTTATTGAGTTCTCTGTGAGAATGCTGGAACAGGAAACTAGTATAGCTGTGAGTCTCTCCTGAGACTACTTATTCATAAAGATCTTGTAGACAAGTTAAAGGCAGTAAGGTATAAGATGCTGTAAATCACTTGTATCCTTATCAATAAGCCTATAGAATTTAGAAGGTAGTTTGTAGCCGGTTTAGGTGTGATGCTGGAAAGCTGTAGCAAACGAGAGCACTGGTCTCTTGCAGTTTACACAACAAAAACAATTACTTGGCAACTGCTGGAAGGTATATTTATAGGGAAGAATTTAAAGGGACATGCTAAATGTGCTTAACAAAATCACAGCAGAGAAACAGCAGGCATAGAACGTGACAATGATGAAGCATTCCATTTGAATAAAACTTATAATGTACTCCTCTAATTATATAGCTATTTATTTTATTATTTTAATATTAAGATCTCAAAGCTTCTTAGTCTACACCTTTGTGCTTCAGAACATGGCTAGCACTTGTTGATATTTTGTATAAATGCAGACAACAATCATCAAGCGATACACACGATAACTATTAAATGTTCCGTGTGCTATGCTTTTTCCCAGATTTTCAAAATACAATCACATTTAATTGTTAATCATCGATAATTATATATTTTATTTCAATTGCATGCTCCATCGAAATTATGAAATTCATAACTTTGGTTCAGTATCTCTTTAATGCAACATTGATGTGTGTCCTTGAGCACCAGTAACACGTTATAATATTTGATTTTAACGTGTACACAACATATGTTTTACAGATATGGATGTTATATGTGCGATGGAGGAGAATGTGGCTCCCTTGGAGTCTGATGGTACATCAAATATATATAACAACATGTATATAACGTATATTGTTTCAAAATAATGCTATTGCATAAAACTAAAGTCTACAGCTTGGTCCATTTAAAATATATTATTCCATTATTTTTCAAATACACTACTGCCCCCCTTTCTAAATCATGTAGCATGGACATAGAAATTAAGAATTTATTTGCTTATTTATGTATAAATTGTCATGAATGACATCATGATGTCACATGATTATTATTTCCAATCGCCCAATAATCATCTTATGATTGTACAGACAGTCATTGCTATTCATCTGAGTACCTAGATGCAGACCATATCATTATGTCATCATTGTTCTGAGCTTCTCAGCCACTTCTAAGTATACATGAAACATAATCATGTTGAAATTCATTAATTTAATTTCATGATGTATGATATGTAAAGGGATTTGAAAATGATTTATGTGTAGACTGTCCATTTCCCTCAAACAAAGATTAATATTCCTCTAACCTAAAAAGTTAAATTCTGAATGTGTCTATTAATATTGGTATAGAAAAAGAAAGGCAAATGGCTTGCTCCAAGGTGACATAAAAACCTTCTTTATTGATCTATTAAAAATCCAGGAGGACACAAGTGAAAGAATGAGTGTAGCACCACCGGCTTACGCGTTTCGGCTGAATGCCGTAATCATAGAAATAAGGTGCTACGCTGAATACACAGCTTAAAAAGTCAATGACTACTTCTCATTGGATAAAAGTAATACATGTTACGCCCATTCCACAGGTGACACCATGGCATGATAAATAAGACATCAAAAATATCAAAGCAAACTTGATCTAAATAATGAACTAATATTATATACAGATAATAAATTAACCATAATGTGGAAAACAACCTCTTAGCACATTCACAATAATAAATAAAAGTACCATTGCAAATAAATGACTATTAACATAAGATGTTGTAAAATGAAGTACTCCATATTTATTAAAAATATAGAATAAATATGCAAATTCATAATAATATAATTTATTAACAGCTGGAATTATTCAATCAACATTAAGAGCCTTGTTTATAAAATGCCTTAAATTATTTTGTTTTTATGCACATATTTACCTATACATATAAAATGATGTTACATAATAAAATTCATTCATCATATATTATGTATGATTCACATTATACTCAAAGCAAATCTAAATAGTTTACAAGATTATTACATGTTAAGGGAATAAGTAAATGTGTGCAACTCAACTATTGTTGCAAAATATATGAAAAAAGGATGGTAATAATAATAATAATAATAGTAATAATAAATAACTAAAACGGCACAGCAAAAATGTATACTTTTAAATAGATAGAATGAATATTGCATGATCTTATATTTACCAATACATAGTACTGTCTATAGTCAACAAGCAGATATAAGGAACAAAGTACAACAAACTGATATACACTTATTCCTTAAAATTAATGAGATCATATCTCGAATTCAAACCAGAAGGGATCCTAAACGAAATATCCAAAACATTTCTATTTTTGCCAGTAGGTGGTCAATAGCACTCCCTCTAATCAGTGTCCTCACTTTTTCTATTACACACCATCTCAAAGTATCGAGAATGCTATTATGATAACTAGCAAAATGTTGGACAAGAGGGGTTTTAGATTTGCCTTTTATAATAGTAGAAAAATGTTCCCTCATACGGGAATTAATGTCTCTACTAGTGAGACCCACATACTGAACCTTGCAAAGGGTACATGTCATGAGGTAAATCACACTAGTGGCAGTGCAATTGAGGCATGATTTAATATCAAACACCTCCCCTGTGACTTCTGATTTAAAACTTGTAGTCACTGTTACGAAATCACAGGGCTTGCATCTCCAGTGTCCACATCTAAACATGCCCACATGTCGCAACCATGAACTGGAAACTTCCGTGATTGGTCTCAATTGGGTGGGAGAAGGGATGGACGCGAGGGTACAACATTTTCTACTTGAGAATCTTATACCCTTAGAAACGGCAGATTGTAATGCATCATCTGCTGCTAAAATAGAGAAGTGTTTCTTTACAATATGACAAATATCAGGATATTGTGCACTAAAGGTAGTTACAAAGTTCGTACCCTCTAATCCATCCCTTCTGTCAGTCCTATTTTTAAGGAAAATATCTCTAGATTTTAACTGAACACAAGCTCTTGCTCGTTTAATATCTTTCAATGGATAACCCCTATCCTTGAGTTTGTGCTCCAGAAGGTTCGCCTCAACCGGAGTATATAGAAAGCCCCTTTCTGGAAATATGTTGTTACATGGATCTAGCTGCCACCCTAGACATATTTCATTTGCGGTGGCCAAGGGACGGTATGCAAGAATCAGGAGGAATTGTAGTGAGCAAGCAGATTTTGAGGTTGAGGCGAACCTTCTGGAGCACAAACTCAAGGATAGGGGTTATCCATTGAAAGATATTAAACGAGCAAGAGCTTGTATTCAGTTAAAATCTAGAGATATTTTCCTTAAAAATAGGACTGACAGAAGGGATGGATTCGAGGGTACGAAATTTGTAACTACCTTTAGTGCACATTATCTTGATATTTGTGATATTGTAAAGAAACACTTCTCTATTTTAGCAGCAGATAATGCATTACAATCTGCTGTTTCTAAGGGTATAAGATTCTCATATAGAAAATATCGTACCCTCGCATCCATCCTTTCTCCCACCCAATTGAGACCAATCACGGAAGTTTCCAGTTCATGGCTGCGACCTGTGGGCATGTTCAGATGTGGACACCGGAGATGCAAGCCCTGTGATTTCGTAACAGTGACTACAAGTTTTAAATCAGAAGTCACAGGGGAGGTGTTTGATATTAAATCATGCCTCAATTGCACTGCCACTGGTGTGATTTACCTCATGAAATGTACGCTTTGCCAGTGGAGGCTCCTCCATTTGTGCACATGAGCACGTGCCCCCCTGTCAGATGCAGGGGGAAAAAAATAATTTTTCAGAATAAAATATAATTTTTCCAATAGCCCCCTATTAGAAAAATTATATTTTATTTCTAACCCCCCCCCCCAAAAAATGATGTTTTTTTAATTTTGCTGAATAAAATATAATTTTTCCAATAGCCCCCTATTAGAAAAATTATATTTTATTTCTAACCCCCCAAAAAAAAAAAATTCTGATGCTTTTTTTTTAATTATGGTGTGTCTCTTTAAGGCAATCGCACGTGCGATAGAGCCCTATACCCTGCCTGTCAGTGAAGTCTATTTCACTGCAGGCATCTGGGCCAGGCTTAAACTGCTTGTATATAGATCCCTGTTCGCACAAGCTGAAGTGTGCGAGTGGGGAGGGACAACTTCAAGGAGCCAAGTTCAGCTGCGCTCTGATTGGCTGCAGGTAACCCTGCATCACCGGCTCCTCCCCTGCATCAAACAGGCGTTCTAGCCAAGTTGCCTGTGTGCCCTCAGATAGGCTGCGCCTGCTCGCACCATGATGCCGGTGACGTCATCACCGGCTCCTCCCCGCATCAACGGCGCGAAAAATTCAGTCTTGAGTTTGCTGTTGAGCGGAGAGGAGTCAGTGAACTGATAGCCTGACCCTGTCTGTGTCTACTCAGTCTGAGCGAACTTTACTGTGCAGATTTGCAACGAACAATACTAACTGACCTGTGTGCTACTGTGCTGTGCTGTAACTGCTGTTAGCCTGTTGAGTTACAGTTACACAGCCAGCACTGACTTACTATATTACTTAGTTTTTCTGCTGTCTGTTAGAGGCTAGCCCTAGGCTAGAGAGGGAAAAGTTAGTGGGGCCGGAGGAACTGTCTGTCAGTCACAGTCACTTGGGCTGCTTTGCTTAGCTTTTTGGGCAGAATTTTTTTTTAAAAAACCAGCTCCCCTCCTGCTGGACGGTGGACAATACATTATCATTTATTTATTTGTGAGACAGTGAGTTAGTTCTTGCCTGGGGCCCTGTCCCCTCATTTTGAACAGAAAGTTATTTAGTCAGAGATAGATTGAGTCAGTCTGTCAGAGTGAGAGAGAGTGTAGTGAATTAGCAGCAGGCCAGATACTTAAAGTTATTAGAATTAATCATTCATTATTAGAGAGTCTACACTACTAGAGTAGGACTAGCCTAGGGAGTAGTGTGGTTACTTTTAGTTTTAAATCAATAGATCATTAATTAGATTGCAAGTTTTGCATTTTTTTTTTCTTTTCAAAAAAGCAGTTAACTGCCTGTGCTGTTATATTATTAACAGTCTAATTTATTATAAAATATAATAATTATATTAGTTTTATTATTTACCACAATTGTATATTTTTTAAAAACTTCACAGCTATTTACCTACAAGTTATATATTTCATAACACCCGCAAAACTACTTGCCTAAGCCTTATTGCCTTTGCCTACTAGTTTTAGACAGTAGTTGACCTTGATCATTGACGGCTGTCATGTCACGGCTGCTACCTGCTGTAATTAACTAGTTAAAACACTATTTTAGTTTAGAATTATTAGCAGTTTGCAGAGAGTCTCAGAGTTTTTAAAACTTTTATAATTTTTTATAACAGCTTCACAGCTACTTACCTACAAGTTATAAAAGTCACTGCTGCTACCTGCTGTAATTAACTAGTTAAAACACTATTTTAGTTTAGAATTATTTAGCAGTTTGCAGAGAGTCTCAGAGTTTTTAAAACAATTATATATTTTATAGCTTCACAGCTACTTACCTACAGTCCTAAAAGTTATATATTTTAGAACAACCAAAAATCTACTTGCCTACTAGTTTTAGACTGTAGTTCACCTTGCCCGTTGACGGCTGTCACGGCTGCTGCCTGCTGTAATTATACTACTTAAAGTTAAAACACTATTTTAGTTTAGAATTATTAGCAGATTGCAGAGAGTCTCAGAGTTTATAAAACAATTATATATTTTATAATAGCTTCACAGCTACTTACCTACAGTCCTAAAAGTTATATATTTTAGAACAACCAAAAATCTACTTGCCTACTAGTTTTAGACTGTAGTTCACCTTGCCCGTTGACGGCTGTCACGGCTGCTGCCTGCTGTAATTATACTAGTTAAAACACTATTTTAGTTTAGAATTATTAGCAGATTGCAGAGAGTCTCAGAGTTTTTAAAACAATTATATATTTTATAACAGCTTCACAGCTACTTACCTACTACAAGTTGTATAATTTATAACAGCTGCAAAGCTAATTACCAACTTGACTTGCCTATTAAGTCAAGTTTTATATTTTATAACAGCAATACTACTATTTATATATTATAACCGCAAAACTACTTGTCTCAAAGTTATATATATATATCTATATTATAACAGCAAAACAACTAACCTACAAGATATATATTTTATAAGAGCCGCAAGGCTACTTACCTAGTTAAAGTTATATATTTTATAACAACAAGTACTGTTCTTTGTGTGTAAACTAACAGTTAAGATGGCACTTAGTAAAATCAGTGTGTCTGAGCTAAAGCAATTACATTTTTCAACGTTACCCATGGAAAGAAAAATTGAAATTAAAATGCTCAGGCCAACACCTATGCTTAACCTTATCCAGGTGACAAAATGTAAAACTAGAGATTTCAAAAGAGAATTCAAACCCGAGGTATATGATAAATATGCATGGATTTGTGGCTGTGAATTATCTAACAGACTCTTTTGTTTTTATTGTCTCCTGTTTGCAAAACAAAGTGGTGAATCAAGCTGGGTGAGTTCTGGTGTCGCTGATTTATCACATTTAAATCAAAAAATAAATAAACATAATTGTTCACAATCACATTTAAACTCCACATTAGAGTTTAATTTGCTAGGAAGGGTTGATATTCGACAACAACTTGACAGTGCATATCGTTTAAATATTAAAAAACATAATGAGCAAGTAACGAAAAATCGTTATGTTCTTTCGAAAATAATTAATTGTATTTTATTTTGCGGCGCATTTGAACTTGCACTTCGAGGACATGACGAAAGCGAGGATTCATTAAATCCAGGCATTTTCAGAGGTCTTATAAACTTCTCAGCAGAACTTGATGCATCTCTAAAAGAACATCTCACTAGTGCCACTGTTTTTAAAGGAACGTCAAAAGAAATTCAAAACGATTTATTAGACTGTATGCTTACTGTTTGCCAGAACCAAATAAAAAAGGAAATCTCAAAAGCAAGTTTTGTAGCAGTGATAGCAGATGAAACTACTGATGTTTCATCTGCCTTCCAATTGGTTGTTGTTTTTCGATACATTATAGGTAACGGTCAACCGGTTGAGAGATTCTGGGAATTCACTAATCCAGCTGGACATGATGCAGAATCTATAGCTACATGTATCCAAAATACTTTGGAAAAAGTTATAGACAACCCCGAAAAATTGATATCCCAGAGTTACGACGGTGCAAGCGTGATGAGTGGTCAGCATGCAGGTGTTCAGGCTATAATTAAACGTACCTACAAGAATGCACATTTTGTGCATTGCTACGCACATCAACTCAATTTGATTGTCAGCCAAGCAAGCAGTCAGAATCAACAAGTTCGAGTATTTTTTTCTAACCTAAGTGACATTACTAACTTTTTTAGTAACTCGCCACAACGGATAGCTATTCTAGATGAAACTGTTAGAAGAAGGATACCTCATGGTTCAGCCACCAGGTGGAATTTCAAGAGTCGAATCGTCAATACAGTGTTTGAAAACAGGGAACAGTTAATTGAATGTATGGAAAAAATATAGTCAACATCGAAAAAAGAAATAGCAATAAATCAAGCTGGGGCTATTCGGCGTATGTTACAAGACTCGGTATTTGTGTTTTGGCTTTCAGTTTTTCACAATATTATGCCACATGTAGATGTGTTATACAACCAACTTCAGAAAACACTAACAGACGCGGCACTTATTCGAAAACATGTTAACACTTTCCAGCAGACAATGGAAAACGAAAGGAAAAGAATGGACACAGTGATCATGACGATATCAGAAACAGAGGAAACATCAAGGAAAAGGAAGAGAGAAAATATTCACATTACTCAGACTGTGGCAGCTAAAGAGATATGCGATGTTATCACGAATCAAGTAAAAGATAGATTTTCTTTTATAACTCACTACTCGGCTGTTTCTCTCCTCCAAGCTGAAAAATTTGCAGATTACGAGAAAATTTTTCCAAATCAGCTTCTTGAACAAACATCAGCGGTTTATGACATATTACAGAAAGATCGCCTGAAAACGGAACTAGGAGTAATTTACAGAAGACCAGATTTCCGAAATATGAATGGTGCCATCAGTCTTCTACAGTTTGTAATAGAAAATAACTTGGACAGTACTTTTTCGGAGACCTACAAACTGTTGCAAATTATTTCGACTATTCCCGTGACAACTGCTGAGGCTGAGAGATGTTTCTCAACTTTAAAACGAGTTAAGACATTTCTAAGGAGCACCATGACTGAGGAAAGACTGACTGCTCTAGCCATGCTCACAATTGAAAAACAATTGATCAATGACATGCCTACATTCACCGAAAATGTTATTGATTTATTTGCCTCAAAAAAAGACAGGCGTATTGACTTAATTTACAAAAATTGTACTTGAGTTATCAACATTCTGTTTTAATCTTTACCTTTAAAGTTAATTATTAAGCACTAGTGTAATAGAAATAATCTTCTTTTGTAGAAAGTAAAATGTTGGTGTATTTATCTTAATGTTGCCACGGCCTTTGGCTGCATTGCCTAATATCGAACACTGGGGGCTAGGGCAACAATAATTGAGATGTGGTTTTATTTCTCTATAAAGTGGAAGGTTCTTTAAATCCAGGAATATATTTTCATAAATGTACATTCAAGATACTTATTATTTCGCAGCTTTGATTAATCATTTGGTTAATACATATGTTATTATATAATTTAACTGAGCATGTATATTTTAACACTAGACATGGGTATACTGAAGAGTATGGATTCTTGTATATTAATTTAAATATTAGACATGGTCATAATATTAAATATTATAAATATATATATATATATATATATATATATATACTTCCTACTGATAATATCTTAAGAGATTAACTTAATAGTCATTTTGCAAACAGGATCTTCTTTTTATTGTCTCCTGTTTGAAAAACAAAGTGGTGATTCAAGTTGGGTGAGTTATGGTGTCGCCGATTTATCACATTTAACTCCAAAAATATAAATAATTGCTACTAATCACATTTATACTCCCCATTAGAGTTTAATTTGCTATGAAGGATTGATATTCGCCAACAACTTGTCAGTGCATATTGTTTGAATGTTAAAAAACACTAACATCAAGTAACCACAAATCGTTATGTTCTTTCCCAAATTATGAATTGTATTCTATTTTCCGGCGCATTTGAGCTTTCACTTCGAGGACATGATGAACGCGATGATTCATTAAATATTGGGAGACTTAAAAGGATTGTAATTTAATACTTAGTTAGTATGATACTAATAATCAGCTATACTATAGTATTAACTATTTGAAATCAATTGAGTAATCATTTCATATTCTGATATTACATTGAATTTAATTAGAATTCTGTAGTGATTAATTTATTGTAACGATATTTATATTTCCTTATTATCCCACTTTAATATAAATATATTCCATATTTGAAGTCATTCCTTAATAAAGTATAGGAGTATATAAAACTATATGAAAATTAGGTACAAGTCATTTCATATGAAATTTTGTCTTCTATATGCTTGGATCGATTCTGAGCTAGAAAACCTTTCCAGACGTATATGTGGATTCAGACCTTCAAAAGTATTGTTAGTCTCATCATTTGTATATCATACAAGGGATAATTACTTACTTTCCTGAAGACTGAGCATATCTGAAGTAAAGTACAGAATTGTTTCTCTGTCACCCCAGAGAGGTAACATGGTCATCTTGTTTGTAGAGATCTAATCTCATTAAGCGATGAAGTAAAGAATCTTTTGAAGCTTAAACTTTAACAAATGTTCCCTTTGTATATTTTTTAGATATCCGGCCTGTGAGCTGTATTGGAGCATAGTATTTATATACAATTGATGTTACATTTCATAAAAATATATTTCATATCTGAGTTCATTACTTTAATACAGTTTGAGTGCATGAAATCATATACAGTTGTATGCAAAAGTTTAGGCATCTCTGACAATTTCCATGATTTTCAGTTATAAATAATTGGCTGTTTGGATCAGTAATTTCATTTTGATCTATCAAATAAATGAAGGACACAGTAAAAATTCAGTAGTGATATTAGGTTTATTGGATTAACAGAAAATGTGCAATATGCATCAAAACAAAATTAGACAGGTGCATGCATTTGTGCACCCTTGTTATTTTGTTGATTTGAATACCTGTAACTACCTAGCACTGATTAATTGGAAGACAAAATTGGTTTGGTGAGCCCATTAAGCCTTAAACTTCATAGACAGGACAGGTGTATCCAATCATCATGAGAAAAGGTTTTAAGGTGGCCAATTGCAAGTTGTTCTCTATGACTCTCCTCTGAAGAGTGGCAACATGGGGGCTACAAAACAACTCTCAAATGACCTAAAAACAAAGATTGTTCAACATCATGGTTTAGAGGAAGGCTACAAAAAGCTATTGCATAGATTTAAGATGTCAGTGTCCACTGTGAGGAACATAGTCAGCATGGTGAGGATATGGAAGACCACAGGCACATTTCTTGTTAAGGCCAGAAGTAGCAGGCAAAGTAAAATATCGGATAGGCAAAGGATGATAAGAACGGTCAAAAACAGCCCACAGACCACCTCCAAAGACCTGTACTACTGGGAATATTGTTGAGGGTCTCATGGATTCCACTCAATATCAGCAGATACTTGAGAATAATGTTGAGGAATCAGTCAGAAACTTCAGTTGAAGTTACCCCCCGGCCGGGCCTGGATATTTCAAGAAGACGATGACCAAAAACACTGCTGGTTCAAATGGGTGGGGCCATTTGATGGGCGTGACTTTCACAAAGGGGTGTGGCTTCTATAAATGGGTGTGGCTTGTTAAAATGGGTGTGGTTTTTAAAAAGGGGCGTGTTTTTCAAGAGGGGCGTGGCTTTCCAATAGGGGCAGGGTCTTGTGCACCCCCATCCCAAAAATTCACCAGCCGCCACTGCGCTTTGCAAGGTTCAGTATGTGGGTCTCGCTAGTAGAGACATTAATTCCCGTATGAGGGAACATTTTTCTACTATTACAAAAGGCAAATCCACAACCCCTCTTGTCCAACATTTTGCTAGTTATCATAATAGAACTCTCAATTGAGTTGCACACATTTACTTATTCCCTTAACATGTAATAATTTTGTAAACTATTAAGATTTGCTTTGAGTATAATGTGAATCATACATAATATATGATGAATGAATTTTATTATGTAACATTTTATATGCATAGGTAAAATATGTGTATAAAAACAAAATAATTTATGGCATTTTATAAACAAGGCTCTTAATATTGATTAAATAATTCCAGCTGTTAATAGATTATATTATTACGAATTTGTATTTTTATTCTATATTATTTAATGAATATGGAGTACTTCATTTTACAACATCTTCTGTTAATAGTCATTTATTTGCAATGGTACTTTTATTTATTATTGTGAATGTGCTAAGAGGTTGTTTCTATAAATATATGCATTATTTTTCAATTATTATCTGTATATAATATTAGTTCATTATTTAGATCAAGTTTGCTTTGATATTTTTGATGTCTTATTTATCATGCCATGGTGTCACCTGTGGAATGGGCGTAACATGTATTACTTTTATCCAATGAGAAGTAGTCATTTACTTTTTAAGCTGTGTATTCAGCGTAGCACCTTATGGCTATGATTACAACATTCAGCCGAAACGCTTAAGCCAGTGGTGCTACACTCATTCTTTCACTTGTGTCCTCCTGGATTTTTAATGGATCAATAAAGAAGCTTTTTATTTCACCTTGGAGCAAGCCATTTGCCTTTCTTTTTCTATGTTCTTTACCAGTTGGTCTTAGCTCCTAGCACAAAGGATATCAGCTGTGTTTTCAGTTACCGCTGCAGTTTTCTCCGTACAGCCTGAGTGACCAGCCCCCATCATTGACGTCATCAGCGTAATTCGTAACGACCAGGGATTTGGTTACAGTCAGTTTACCTACCAGAGAGGGTGAGAGACGCCGATGGGTTCAGTAAAAGAGATCTGAGTGGTCCTAATACAAAGTCTCTACATCCTGGTAAGGCTAACGTGGATTATTTATTTATGATGAAATATCTATTGGGATTATGGTTATATGGAAGGTGTACGTAAGAGAGGGTATAGCGGTTCCTTCAGAGCAGCATACATTCACTGGCTAATTGTACTGTTTGGAGATTGTATATCCAGGAACTTTAAAGCCCTTTTCTATTAACTTTGAACTTTTATTAATATTGGTATGACATACATTTAATTGTAATGTAAAAGATATATTCACAAACATACTCTGTAAAAATAATGTCAGATAGATACCATTCTATTCTTAATATTTAATATGAACGGTATTATCTACCGTGTATATATTCTGAATAGTAATTGATTGAAGCATCAAGCTTAAAATAATTATATTTAAGATTACAAAGGCAATCATCTTAATCTATATGATAATCAGTGATTACCTTGTTTCAAAGGTTATGTGAAGTGGCCATTTATATTTGATCATATTACACACTCCTATATTATCCAATTGGTGGAGTCTCCAAAGTCAATCCATGTGCATGTGTCTAAAAGAACTCTATGTCGTTTCAATATCAAATGCATACATGCGTACTGATATATTATTGAAAAGAGAAATATCATATTGTAAAATCAGAAAGATTAGCACATAATGTTGACTTCAAAATATATGATTCTTAATGTATTGATCAAACGTTCCATGAAAAATACCAGTGAGCAATCAGAGTTTCAAGGATCAATTAAAGATTATTATAAATTAGACTTGCTTCTAATCAATCAATACCTTTAAACATAGTCATTATTGTGACTTTGTATAAATATTTTATGAGAAAATTCATACAGATTTAAAATGATGGTGAATATTATTTTTTTAAAATATAATAATATATTTTCATATAATATATGTATTTATAAAATTGTATTATATATTTCAGATGGACATTCTACTTCCACCCTCCCCCCCTCGCCACTCTTCCCATCCTGCCCCTTCCCAAAACCAACCCCCTGCCCCCCCTTGCTGCTCTCCTCGTCTTGCCCATCCTGCTCCTGCCCCACCTGCACATGCACCAACTGCCCAGGCCCCACCCTCCCCACCTGTGCAGGCTCCACCGGAGCAGGACCAACATCCCTCCCCACCAACACATTTACCCTGATCCCCACCTTCCTTGTCCTGGGTGTTGTGTTCTCCTTCCCAGCCACCGATGTAAGTATCATTACAAATCAACTTTAGAACATACATTCTTAAAGGGACTTTATACTGATCTAATTATACATAAATTGTTTTTGAATTGGAAAGTTTATTTATATTTTATGAATGTAAAGGTTTCATATTTACATTTTATGAAATTATCATCCCCATTTTTTATTATCTAAATGATATTGCCTAGATGTTGGATATAAATGCTGTATATATGACAATATTTTGTTATTTGTTATCACCGCCCTTTTCCCAGTGTGTCATAAACCAATGAAATAATGTTTTGCCGATCGATAGGGTTTTTAGTTTTCTTAATATCTAATGGTTTATCTATGAAGAACTTATTTATTGTGTAATTCTTCTTCTCTATAGCATATTTTATTATAATCCCGATTTGTATTTTAATTAGTACAATGTCTCTTTGCTATATTTTTATTATGTTCTGTAATTATTAATAATTTTTTAAATTTATTTTTGTTTAGGTTGTGATTCAGCATGGTTGACGCTAGAGGCTCTAGCACGTTTGGAGCAAACCATGCTGAGTTCACATCAGTTGCTGGGAAGGATGCATGACACCATGCTTATGCAGCTGCAGCTTAATCGCCTGATGCTAATGCGCATTATCCGTATGGATGCAAGGCATCAAGCCACAGCTGCAGAACCTCAGGCCGAGGAAGGTGAGGATGATGCCCAGGTAAGTGGAGGATCCAGAGATGAACCGAGGGAGCACAAATAACTCCTCCATCCACATGTTATATTTGTTGCCCATTGGCCAAGTTTATTTATTTATTGTTTGTTCTTGTTGTGCCTGTTGCACTATTTCACCTTGTCAGATTTCTACTAAGGGGCTAGGTTGGCCATTGTTTACCCTTGTCAGCTCCCTGAATGGACTGTGATGCACTATTTCACCTTGTCAGATGGCTCCAAAGGGGCTATGCTGGCCTTTGTTTACCCTTGTTAACTCCTTGAAAGGACTGTGATGCACTATGTCACCTTGTCAGATGGCTCCATAGGGGCTATGCTGGCCTTTGTTTAGCCTTGTCAACACCCTGAAAATACTGTGATGCACTATGTCACCTTGTCAGATGGCTCCAAAGGGGCTATGCTGGCCTTTGTTTACCCTTGTCAACTCCCTGAAAGGACTGTGATGCACTATGTCACCTTGTCAGATGGCTCCAAAGGGGCTGTGTTATCATTCTGACTTATTTGTCCTATTATCCTATTTATTTATGTTTTATGACCTTTATAAATCATATTTATCATAATAAAAAGAATAATGTAATTAAAATGTTATATTTCGTCTTTATTTATTAATGTCATTTGTAATAAAAGTTATTTTATGTTTATAATCCTTAATGTAATGGTTATGCATTCATAATGTACATTTTATTATTTTTGCTTTTGAAATCAACATACACATATATTTAAAACAGACTATTATCTGAATGTTGTCAGCAGATATATTCCAATTTTTCTTACATCTTAAGAAATGTATAATGCACACATTTTAGATGATTAATCTCTTTCTATTATTTTTGATTATATTTAATTATGAAACAATATATTGCTATAGGTAACATATAATGTATTAACAATACACATTTTCGTGATGTATATAGTACCATTATTTCTATGTTAAAGCCTGCTGCATTCTAAATATTTCCTAATCTTCCTATTCTTATGAAATATATATTTTTTACCAACAATGTCACATATTACAGTATTATGTTATCTAGCGTTACATTACATAAAACAAACACGCTTGCTAGTTAACAATATAGCACATGCTAGTTTTTGAAATAGAAATACATTTGTTATTGACACCTTTGCAAAGGTGTTAAATCCATCATTTGATTCGATTGCGTTGCTCCGCGATAATGGATGTGCCATGTTGCATAAGACATCACATGCAAAGGTGTTAAATACGTGATTTGATTGGAGTACATTGCTCTACGTTATTGGATGCACCTAGTTGCGTAATACATCACATGCAATGGTGTTAAATCCGTCATTTGATTTGATTACGTAGCTCTGCGATATTGGATGCAACATATTTGTGAATGAGAACACAAGTTTAAAACCATGATTTTATCGGTTTATGGATTGTGTGACTCATGTACATTGTTGAAACATAGATGATAAAGAGTAAAGAAATATCTATTGATGGCTGTCTCATGAAAGAAATGAATGAAGGCAATGTGTTGTTGATCCTGAATATATATTTGAGGTAAGTGCTTATCCATGAATGTTCATCGATGAATATACTCCATTTTGTTTAATATGTTTGTCAACAATATTTGCACACTAAGAAATAATTAATGTGTTGTGTTTAATTCTCTACATTGAAAATTCCTAAACATGCGCTTTTCTATTTTAAATCATCAGGCCCATTTATCAAGCTCCGTATGGAGCTTGAAGGGCCGTGTTTCTGGCGAGTCTTCAGACTCGCCAGAAACACAACTTATGAAGCAGCGGTCTAAAGACCGCTGCTTCATAACCCTGTCCGCCTGCTCTGAACAGGCGGACAGGAATCGCCAGACATCAACCCGATCGAATACGATCGGGTTGATTGACAGCTCCCTGCTGGCGGCCGATTGGCCGCGAGTCAGCAGGGGGCGGCGTTGCACCAGCAGCTCTTGTGAGCTGCTGGTGCAATGTTAAATGCGGAGAGCGTATTGCTCTCCGCATTTAGCGAGGTCTTGCGGACCTGATCCGCAGTGTCGGATCAGGTCCGCAAGCCCTTTGATAAATGGGCCTGTGAGTCTCAATATGCATTCACCTATATCATGATATATATATATGAGATGTATACTTTTTATAGATGTTATGTCCTGAAATGTTCAATATCGTGTTATGTATCGATTCCACATTGTTGTTATCCAAATATAGTACTGTGAGCATGAATTTGAAATGTAACTCTTAAAGGGACATGAAACCCTAAATGTATCTTTCATTAGTTATGTTGAACATACAATTTTTACCTGGTTTCCAATTCTCTTCTATTCTCAAATGTGCTTCAGTCTCTTGGTATAATGTGTTGAAGGAACATCAATACACTACTAGTTTTTAAGTGAACACATGGGTGAGGCAATAACAATCGATAGATATATGGAGCCACCAATCAGCAGACCGAAGCTATGTTCTTTACTGTTTCTGAGCTTTCCTAGATAAACCTTTCAGCAAAGGATGACAAGATAATGAATCAAAGAATATGAGTAAACGTGAATGTTGTTTAAAATGTTATGCTCTGTCAAAATCATGTAAGCAAATTTTTCTGCCTGCATGCACCTTTTAAATGAAATATATTTCCGAAATAAGTAAAACACTTTAAGGTAGCTTGAAAAATATACACTTTATTTAACATATTCAATGTTGTCAACACATCGAGAGAAATATGGCATACAGGCTTAGGGCTCTATTTAACAAGCTCTGTATGGAGCTTGATGGCCCCTGTTTCTGGCGAGTCTTCAGACTCGACAGAAACAGCAGTTATGAAGCAGCGGTCACAAAGACCGCTGCTCCATAACCTGTCCGCCTGCTCTGAGCAGGTGGACAGACATCGCCGGAAATCAACCTGATCGAGTACGATGGGGTTGATTGACACACGCCTGCTGGCGGCCGACTGGCCGCGAGTCTGCAGGGGGCGGCGTTGCACCAGCAGCTCTTGTGAGCTGCTGGTGCAATGCTGAATATGGCAAGCGTATTGCTCGCCGTATTCAGCGAGGTCTGGCGGACCTGATCCGCAGTATTGGATCAGGTACGCAAGACCTTGATAAATATGGGCCTTATTCTAAACTACCAACATTTGCTTGATTTAACAAGCACATGCAGATATACCAATAAGCCATAAGAATTAGTATATGTTAGCATATGTTCTTGTTTAAGCTATGTTGTTTGCATCAACACAGTGATATGCCATCATGTATAATTGTAATGGTCATTGTTTTGTATTAGGAGAACAGGTTTGGACATTACATCACAAAAACCAATCAATCTAATCAACAAGGACAGCATATGATGATGTCTCAACACACTTGTAAAACACACTCTGCAAACAATCTGCCTCCATGTACCCGGGCCCATAGAAGCAGATTGAATACAGAGTGTGCTCCACAAGTGTAAGAAGACAACATCATAACATACTTATCATTTATAAATTAACTTTAAATCAAAAACAATATATAAACATAATTACTTCTTCCTCCTTCCCTTCTTCCCTCAAGACTGAGTCTCTGGGGTGGACAAATGCCCCCTCCGACGTGTCCTCATTGGAGATGGTTGTGTAAGAAAGGGAGGAGGAGTACTGTGAGTGACTGGGGTTTGACCAGGCAGAGTAGGAGATGGAGGAGGCACAGGAGCTAATGGTCCAGGAGTTGATGGTCCAGGCTCTTGTGGTCTTCCCATTTCTGGATATGGTCTGCTTGGCAACTCCCGGAGGACCTGCAATATATTATTTAGAACATTTAACATATTTGTTTGTCCTTCGATCAGGCGGTTCACTGCATTGGTCATAAACTCTCTGTGTGCCTGTTGTGCCCTCCGGGAGTTCTGCATTTCCGCCAGGAAGGCCCTCATTAGCTCCACCTCTGGGATTTGGGGGGGAATGTTCTCCTCAGGGGGAGCTGCTGCACGGCGAGCTGCTGCTGCACGGGGGGGGGTGCTGGTGACTGGGGGGCTGGTGCAGGGATATCTTCTGCAGGGAGGGCTGGTGCAGGGATATATTCTGCAGAGGGGACTGGTGCAGGGATATCTTCTGCAGGGTTCTCCTCCAGTTCTCCCCTAGGTGGCCTGTCATCTTCTGCACCACTCTCATGTCTGGGTGAAGGAGGAGCATGTTCGTGCTGTGTTTCCTTCTCACCGGCCTCTGACTCTGTATATTTGTAAATAAAAGAAATAAGAGACATTAGTACAGTACAAAATAAAGATGTAAATGTTAATTTTGAAAAAGTGTATTAATGAGGCTGCCTTCGTAATTCAATTGTAACCAAAAGCAATCAATATGATTTACGTATTTGCAAACCTGTCTTTCGGATATCTAGATTGTCAATATGAATGTATTTTTTCGTGCTTCTCAAATGTGTTTAAATGCACACCTAATCTGTAGACTAGATACTAATGTGATGGCTTTTCTTCAAATCCAACTTTCTCAAGGTAAATCTGAATGCATTTACGTAATAATGTTTCAAAAAACCTAATTGCGTTAGTCGTATCCCTAATTTATTTTGCGTGTGAATTGGTTATGAGGTGGATGTAAATAGATTATTAAATGAGATTACCATCAGATGAGAAGCGCAGGTTCCCTGTATCGAGTCCTCCTTCGATCATCTCAGAGATGTTGGGACGCAACATTTCCACCCAGTGGCTGTAGACAAAAGTCTGCTCTGGGCTGCCACTAATCCCTGCATTGTAGTCCCTCTCCCTCGACATTTTATTCTTGAGCTCTCTTTTGCAGTCCCGGTAGCAGTGCTGTATTGATTTGACATATCTCATGAACTCCCCCACTGCATTGACAGCATCCCTGATCTCCTGCCACAACTTTTTCTTCTCTGAAAGGTGTGGTTTTCAGTGAATTCAGCCTCCTAGCCCTCTCTATATAGGCCTCTATAAGGACCTCCTTCTCCTCCCTGGTATACCTCTCCTCCCTCTGCCTGGGCTTCCCCTGTGATCTGAGCCTCTGTTGTCCGGACTGTATTGCGCCCTGTCTGCGCTCCTGCCCTACACCACTGGGCCCAGCCACTTGTTCATCTTCAACAATGTGGCTGGGCCTGCCCCCCCTGACCTCTCCCCCTTCCTCTCTAGTTCCTCTCCCCCTTCCTCTCCCCCTCCCTGTCCCTCTCTCCTGCCTAACCTCCTCCCTAACCTGCTGCCTAATAAGATCTAATAGTTCCTCGCTGATCTCCTACCTTGGCTCTCCCCTAGGCCTCCTTCCCACCATACTCTTTCAAAATGTGAACGTGCACAAATGAAAAGGGGTCAAAATAATTATATAAAATTAAAAAAAGTGCTCAAACTGTGAATGGGATAAAAAAAAATAGGGTAAGGGTATTAATAAACAGACAAACGTATAAAAAAAGGAGTAAATGAGGGTATGTAAACAATAAGTTGGTGTAAATAAAACCAAATATAACTATGGGATGGGTATGGGATTAAACGGAATGGGGTATGGAGTGTAGGATTAAAGGGAATGGGGTATGGAGTTTATGTGTATATATGTAGTGCTACTGATATGCGTATAGATCTATTGAATGTGTTTGCGTGTAAATGTGTTTATGCAAGTAATGTACAAAAAAACAGCACTTGCACACTCACCCAGACAAACTTTCACAAACTCTTGCTCACTAATGCTCTCTCTCTCACTAACTCTCACTAACTCACTCTCTTTCACTAACTAACTAACTCTCTCTCTCTCTAACTAACTCTCTCTCTCTCTCTCTCTCTCTCTCACTAACTCGCTAACTCTCTGAAACCTCCAACGCCTAGTCCTATCTCAAAAAAGCAATACAGTCAAAGAAGCCATGTTTAGAGCGTGCTTATATACATATGTAAATGGTTAATGATGTACCGGTTTGCAAAGTAAGCGAGGTCCAGGTGTGCTTTAGTTTTGATTTGCATGTGTGCAATATGGAGTAGTTGTTTTAATTTGCGCATGCTCATATACGGCTAGATTTGGAGTTTGGCGGTAGATGGGGTGCGATAGCTACGCGTGGTATATGTCTAACGCACGGCATTTTTTAACGCGGGTATTTAGAGTTGAAAAAAAACCTTCTAACGATACTCCTAACGCGTGTATTTCACACGCGGAATCCTGCCCGCGTTAGACAGTCTCCCATAGAGATCAATGGAAAAGCAAACAAACACGCTTTTTTCATCTAACACTCGATCTCGCGAGAAATACGCACAGCTCGGTCATATGACGCATACCACATAATGCACAACAATAACACGCCGCAAATGTCACAACAACAATCACTAAACAAAGCACATAAGAATTACACATTCAGAAGCGGGGGGAATTTTAATTAAATAAAATACAGGGAATACGCATATCATTTAAGATGCGGAAATACGGAAAATAACAACAAGGAAACAAAAATCACAATCATACACTAGCAAAATACTCGCATTCAATATTACTATATATTAGGACAAACAAACATATACAACACTTCACTAATACCACACCATCGCAAATTAACATTTACACATAATACTATTGGTCAATGTTATAGAAAACGAGCACTATGACATCATCGCATTCTACACATTCCACAAATACTAACTCCAAATGAGCATGCGCAAATTCACACACCTGATACACATTGCACAAATAATAAGTAAGAATAAAGCACACCTGAACACAATTTACAACGCAAACCGGTACATCATTAAACATTTACACAGGGTATATAAGCACCACACAAGAATGGCTTCTTTCACTGTGTTGCTGGTGGGTTTTTGGAGATTGGAGCTTAGAGATTTTGTGCATTATTGTGAGTCAGTTAGTGTTATCGTGAGTGAGTTAGTGGTAGTGGGAGTTAGAGAGTTAGTGGTAGTGTGAGTTAGAGAGGTAGTGGTAGTGTGAGTTAGAGAGGTAGTGGTAGTGTGAGTTAGAGAGTTAGTGGTAGTGTGAGTTAGAGAGTTAGTGCTAGTGTGAGTTAGAGAGTTAGTGGCAGTGTGAGTTAGAGAGTTAGTGCTAGTGTGAGTTAGAGAGTTAGTGGTAGTGTGAGTTAGAGAGTTAGTGCTAGTGTGAGTTAGTGAGCGACAGTTGGTTTGGGTGAATGTGCGAGTGCTTTTTCTGTACACTTAACACATTTACACGCAAACACATTCAATACATACATACACTTATCAATAACACTACATACACTCCATACCCCATACCCTCTCATACTACACTCCATACCCCATTCCCTGTAGTCCCATTCCCTTTCATCCCATTTACTCTTATCCCATACACCATCCCCATCCCATCACCATCCCCTAGTTACATTTAGTTTACATATCCTCCTTTTAGTCTTCTTCTTCATTTTGTTCATTTAAATACTCCTTACCCTCTTTTATTTATATCCCTTTCACACTTTCTGCACTTATTTTGGTCTTTTTAGTTCTTTATTTTGACCCCCTTTCATTTGATCACACTCACTTTTTGTTTGCTTATTTGGGGTTTAGTTTAGGGAAGAGATGGAGGGCAGGCAGGGGAGAGGTAGAGGGGGGAGGAGAGGGAGGGGGAGAGGAACAGGACAGGAAGGGGGGCAGGATGGGGGGCAGGAAGCGGGGGTGGAAGCGGTGGGTGGACCCAGCCACTTGGTTCAAGATGAACAAGTGGCTGGGCCCAGTGGCGGACAGAGTAGGGCTTCACAGTTCGGGAAACAGAGGGCATCGTCACAGGGGAAGGCCAAGGCGACTAGGGAGGCGAGGTTTTCGATGGAGGAGAAGGAGGCCCTCGTAGAAGCCTATATGGCCAGGTATAGGAGGCTGCAGCATCAGAAGACCACCCCGACTGAGAAGAGGAAGCTCTGGCAGGAGATAAGGAATGCAGTCAATGCAGTGGGTGGCCGGAACAGAGATATGGACTCTATTAAACATCGCTACCGGGACTGCAAGATGGATCTTAAGAAAAAGTTAAGCCGGGAGGTCCAACATGCCGCAGGAACCGGTGGCGGCCCTGCACTGGAAATCGATTACTGCCGATGGGAGGAAATGTTGCGTCCCAGCATCTCCGAGGTGGATGTAGTCGGTATCGGAGGAATTGATACCGGGAACCTGCCATTCTCATCTGACGGTAAGCTCATTTAAGAATAAATTAACATACGAATGTATTTCAAGGGACACTATACGCAAACCTTTGCTTTCATGATTATGGTAGAGGATACAATTTTAACCCCTTAGTGACCAGAGCACTTTTCCATTTTCTGTCCGTTTGGGACCAAGGCTATTTTTACATTTCTGCGGTGTTTGTGTTTAGCTGAAATTTTACTCTTACTCATTTACTGTACCCAGACATATTATATACCGTTTTTCTCGCCATTAAATGGACTTTCTAAAAATACCATTATTTTCATCATATCTTATCATTTACTATAAAAAAAAATATAAAATATGAGGAAAAATGGAAAAAAACACACTTTTTCTAACTTTGAACCCCAAAATCTGTTACATATCTACAACCACCAAAAAACACCCATTCTAAATAGTTTCTTAATTTTGTCCTGAGTTTAGAAATACCCAATGTTTACATCTTCTTTGCTTTTTTTGTAACTTATAGGGCCATAAATACAAGTAGCACTTTGCTATTTTCAAACCATTTTTTTTTTTTAAAATTAGCGTTAGTTACATTGGGACACTGATATCTGTCAGGAATCCCTGAATATCCATTGACATATATATATTTTTTTTTAGAAGACATCCCAAAGTATTGATCTAGGCCCATTTTGGTATATTTCATGCCACCATTTCACCGCCAAATGCGATCAAATACAAAAAATCGTTCACTTTTTCACAAATTTTTTCACAAACTTTCAGTTTCTCACTGAAATTATTTACAAACTGCTTGTGCAATTATGGCATAAATGGTTGTAAATTCTTCTCTGGGATCCCCTTTGTTCAGAAATAGCAGACATATATGGCTTTGGCATTGCTTTTTGGTAATTAGAAGGCCGCTAAATGCCACTGCGCACCACACGTGTATTATGCCCAGCAGTGAAGGGGTTAATTAGGGAGCATGTAAGGAGCTTTTTGGGGTATTTTTAGCTTTAGTGTAGTGTAGTAGACAACCCCAAGTATTGATCTAGGCCCATTTTGGTATATTTCATGCCACCATTTCACCGCTAAATGCGATCAAATTAAAAAAAACATTACATTTTTCACAATTTTAGGTTTCTCACTGAAATCATTTACAAACAGCTTGTGCAATTATGGCACAAATGGTTGTAAATGCTTCTCTGGGATCCCCTTTGTTCAGAAATAGCAGACATATATGACTTTGGCGTTGCTTTTTGGTAATTAGAATGCTGCTAAATGGCGCTGCGCATCACACGTGTATTATGGCTAGCAGTGAAGGGGTTAATTAGGTAGCTTGTAGGGAGCTTGCAGGGTTAATTTTAGCTTTAGTGTAGAGATCAGCCTCCCACCTGAAACATCAGACCCCCTGATCCCTCCCAAACATCTCTCTTCCCTCCCCTACCCCACAAATGTCCCCGCCATCTTAAGTACTGGCAGAAACTCTGCCAGTACTAAAATAAAAGGAAAATTTGGGCTTTTTTGTGCATTTTTTTTAGCATATTTACATATGCTTCTGTGTAGGATCCCCCTTAGCCCCCAACCACACTGATCCCCCACCCAACAGCTCTCTAACCCTCCCCCTCTGACTTAATGTGCGCCATCTTGGGTACTGGCAGCTGTCTGCCAGTACCCATTTTAGTGAAAATGTTTTTTTATAAAAAAAAATGTCCCTTTTCTGTAGTGTAGCTTCCCCCCCCCAATACCAACCCCCCACCCCTTCCAGATCGCTTAAATGCTTTTAAAAAAAAAATGTTTATTTAATTCTTTATTACACTTTACTCCTAACTTTTTTTCTGTAGTGTAGCAGTTCCCACCCGCTCCCGCCCCGTACACGCGCCCGTCCGCCACCCCCGTGCACGCGCGCGCACCCGCGCGCACCCCCGAAAGCTCCGCCCCCGATCCCGCCCCCCTCCACCTTACAGAGCTCACCGATGGCCGCCCACCCGCCTCCCAAGTCGGCTCCCACCCACCAACGATACCGGCCATCGATGTCCGGTGCAGAGAGGGCCACAGAGTGGCTCTCTCTGCATCGGATGGCCAGAAAGTGTTATTGCAGGATGCCTCGATGTCGAGGCATCACTGCAATAACCGGAAAGCAGCTGGAAGCGAGCAGGATCACTTCCAGCTGCTTTCCAGACTGAGGACGTGCAGGGTACGTCCTTGGTCGTTAACTGACATTTTTTAGAGGACGTACCCTGCACGTCCTCGGTCGTTAAGGGGTTAAACAACATTCCAATTTACTTATATTACCTAATTTGATTCATTCTTTAGATATACTTTAATGAAGAAATAGCCATGCACACGGTGAACCAATCAAAGGAGGCAGCTATATGCAGCTACCAATCAGCAGCTTCTAAGCATATCTAGATATGCTTTTCATCAAAGAATATCCAGAGAATTAAGCAAATTAGATAAGAAAAGTACATTAGAAAGTTGATTATAATTGTATGCTTCTAAATCATGAAAGATAAAACATTGGGTTTCATGTCCCTTTAAGGATCAGATTAATGCTATTACGTTGTTTACACGCATTCACAATTACTTTGCGGTTACATTAGTATCTAGGCTATAGGTTAGGTGTGCATTTCAACACAAAATACGTACAAAAGAGAGAAACCCAAACAGAACGGCCGTAAGCAACACTTGGCTCAAAGTATAATAAAAGGGCCCAAGTTACACACAGTCAATCCTCATTGATACTCCATCAATATTAGAACAAAAGCGTAAGCGAAGAATAACTCACCACACCACTTCAAAGGTTCGAAGCAAATGCTCAGCCACTAGCGCTGCCAATATCTTTCAGCTACTCCTGTGCTGCACACGAAGACGCCAGCTTCAAATTACGCGGCTCACAGGGTTTACGCTGAGTGGCTCGTTGGAAGGTGTGGGTTATGACGTACTCGGCAATCCACCAATCGTATGGGTTCTTTTCCGGGAAAGAAACTGCCGCTCGGGTCCGCTTCAATACACAAACACAGCTGATGAGTCGGGTGACACTGGAATAGAAGATGCATAAAAAGAGGTTCCGACATCCATCAATTCTTTAAAAGTACAAAGTCTTTATTTGGATATCGTTAAAACAGGAACACAGCAAACAAACGGTCAAGTGGACCTAGGCGCAGCACGCAGGCATACGCGTTTCGGAAATAAATTCCGTAGTCACAGCCTATGTGCTAAACCCCCACATCCAGTTTAAAAACCTAATATGCAAATGTAATTGGTTAAAACGAAACAACGCCCTAGAGTCACTGACCAATAATAAGAGATTATCAATTAAGAAATTCATGTCTATTCTCTAAGATAGTAACATAATAGCACCACTATCACACTTAGCCCTATATGAAATGTGTTAAAAGAGCAAGGAGAAATGAGTACATAAATTAACAAAACACCTTATGGATAAGTGGATAGAAAAGGGTATCAAACTAAATATATACATTCTGACATAAATAGCATGTTCATGCTGCATATACATATAAGCAGAATATACCAAAAATACAGCGAAAGCATAGTAAATACAAATATGCATAGAATAGATACACAAATGGGGCTGTACACATTTTTAACGTGAACGATACAATGTTTACACATTAAGTACTAATCCCAAAATGTAATCATTAGAAAATATGCTATACCAATGCAATGTTAATGGTGTACAGATTATATGTTAGCAGCAGCACCTATTAGGATGTAAGCATGGAATATATGGAAAGCTTATCATATAGTGTAGAACTAGATCAAATACGTTTAGCATACATTTAAGGTCTATTATAGACATCTGCATTTGTTAGTGCAAAGAGGTCAAGTCTTAAATAATTATTAAATAATTTTTAGGTGTATTTAGCACTGTATACACTGTCAAAATTACTAAAAGATAAATCTATGAACCTTATGTAATAGAGCAGAGCACTAAGATAATATATATATTTATGAGACTGTGTATAAAGAATAATGGCCTAAGGTTATGGTAGACCGGGCTAGAACACATACAAGAGTTGACTTAATATATTTGAAAGTTAGTATTTAAGTGCTTATACTTAGATGGCAAAAAAGTGGACAGAGAATACTCACTCCCAGTGATTGATAATATCAAACCTGGAGTTAAGTCCATTTGGTAGCCTTGTATCTAAGGTGAATATCCAATAAGCTTCCCTTCGTGCCAGAATAGTGTCAATGTCCCCACCCCTAGTTGGTCTGGTGATCTTCTCTATAGCACACCATGAAAAATATTTGAGATCATTATTATGAAAAGCTCCAAAGTGCTGGACTATAGGTGTAGTTGCTCTATTCTGTTTGAATGATGAAAGATGTTCACGCATTCTAGCATTGAGATCTCTAGAGGTGAGCCCCACATACTGTACATTGCAAACGGAACATTCAATGAGGTATACGGCATATTCAGTAGTGCAATTCATACAAGTGCCAATATCATAGGTTTTGTGAGTAACCTTGCTAGAAAAATTCTTTGTCACTTTGACATAATCACAAGGTTTGCATTTTCGTCTGCCACATCTGTACATGCCAGTATGCCTTAACCAAGATCCCCCTGGCTCATCCTTTGATTTGAGTAATGTGGGTGCCAGGATATTACCCAAAGTTGGGCTCCTCCTGTATGAACATCTAACATTTTTGACAGTGTTGATTAGTTTGTCATCCACAGAGAAGAGTGGAAAGTGCTTGCGGACAATTTTACAGATGTCATGATACTGTGCACTATGATTAGTAACAAAAGTTACACCTTTAAACACAGTCCCCTCAGCGGATTTCAAATGGAGAAGATCTTTCCTCTCTATAGCACTCACTGCCATTTTGGCTCTTCTCACTATAGCTTTTGGATATTTCCTACTGATTAACCTTTGTTCAAGATCAACAGACTCTTTTTTAAACTGTACAGAGCTTGTGCAGTTTCGTCTGAGCCTTGTAAACTCACCTTTCGCAATAACGAAAGCGACATGTTTCGGATGGCAACTTGTGCCTTGAAGCAAAGAGTTTCCTGATATCGGTTTTCTATATATAGTAGACTCAATTTTACCCTGAGGGTTACTCCTTAATGTCACATCAAGATAATTTATGCTGTGTGGACTGTACTCACAAGTGAATTTAAGATTAATGTCATTCTGATGTAGATATTCCAGAAAATCTGGAATAATCTCCTCACCACCTGTCCAGATAAAAATGAGATCATCTATATATCTCTGATAAAGAGCTATATGATCTCTAAAAGGGTTGTTATCTCGAAAGATGTGGTAGAACTCCCACCATCCTAGAAATAAATTTGCATAGGAGGGGGCAAACTTCGCCCCCATGGCTGTACCACATCTCTGGAGATAATAGGTGTCTTCAAACTTGAAGAAATTGTGAGTCAGAAGGAATGTGAGTACTTTGAGAATGTAATTTTTAAGATTACGATCATAATCTGTAAAATAGTCTAGAAAAAAAGTCACGGCTTCCACTCCTTTGGAATGTGGAATGCTCGAATAGAGGGAGACGACATCAATTGTTAACCATGTACAAGAATCAGACCATTCTACGTGTTCAAGTGTATTTAGAATGTGCTTAGTGTCTCTTACATATGAAAGCAATGACAAAACAATAGGCTGCAAAATATTGTCAAGCCACTGGGATAGGTTTCCCAGAAGGGATTCTACACCGCTCACAATGGGGCGGCCTTTGACTTCAGTGAGAGATTTGTGTGTTTTTGGGAAATGGTGGAACAAGGGAGTCTTGGGGCTGTCAACAAAAAGAAATTCAGCCGTGTTAGTATCAATACACCCTTGTTCTAAACCATCATCTAAAAGATGTTTCAATTCATGTTTGTATTCGGGTGTGGGGTCTCTATTTAAGACCAGATAATCTTCCTCATTCTGTAGTTGTCTCAAACCTTCCGCCACATACTGAGTACGATCCAGTACCACTACCATTCCGCCCTTATCAGATTTTCTGACAACTAGGTCATTATTATTTTTAAGAGAAGAAATAGCTTCTTTCTCAGATAGGGACAAATTGGACCTGCGACTGGATCTTTGGGATTTAAGTGTTTCACTAAATCATTTTCTACTCTACTGTGAAAAGTTTCTATAATGTTTCCTCTACTTTGTATGGGGTAGAATTTTGACTTTTTCTTGATACTAGGACCCCTACTTCTCATGTCTTGCTCAGTGATTGAGCTAAGTTGGAGTTGTTGTAAAGAAGCAATGTCACAGCCTTCATGAAAGCTAGGTTTATTCAGATACATGTCAGAATTCTTTGTAGTTTCAGATATTGATTCATCAATAGCACCTGGGACATCAGAAAAATGTTTCTGGAGTGTAATGTTCCTAGTGAGCCTATTTACATCTATGATGGTTTGGAACAGATCGAAGTCATTTGTGGGAGCAAAGTTTAAACCAAGGTTTAATACGCTGTACTGTGCTGCATTTAAAGAAAAAGATGACAAATTAACAACATTGCCCACTATTTGTACTTCGTCTGTGATCTTGGTTCCCTCAACTGGTAACCTTCTCGATTGTTGGCCATACCCTGACCCTGGATTAGGCGAATTCCCCCTCCTCCTGCTACACCACCCTGTACCTGGGGAAAAACCTGTTCCATAGCAGAATTATCCAATCTTGGTACATTAAGTGCAGTTTCAACATATATAGACTGTTTCGGTTTAGTGGAGTGTTTGTCTCGACTAGTGTTAGGAGTAGGTGTAGAGTAGGGAATAATAGCATTGGTAACTGTACTTTCTATACTCGGGCCTGCAATCTGTTGTCTATCATACTCTTCTTCTGTATGTCTTTCTCCATCGCTAGAGTATTCTGTGTCGCTACCTGAGAAGGTGACATTTGTTTGGGGATTTTGTTTATTTTTATTGTTTTTATTTGAATTATTCTTGTTGTTACCCCTCCTCCGTCTACCAAAGCGGGGCTGATTTTGTCTAAAATTCCCTCTCACTTTTCTATTCCAAATATATACAGCATTGTTTGCATAGTCATATTTATCTCTAATAAATTTGGTGTGCTTTCTATCCATTATTTCAGACCTGCCCTTAGCAATAAGATCTCTTAGTATTTTGTCAAATTTCATAAAATCAGAGTTACCACTCCTTCTGTTCATTTCAACCTGTAAATCATTAATATCCTTCCTGATAGATTCTAATTGTTTTGTTTTAAACATGATTAATAACATCATAAGTCTCAGTGAGCATTCAGAAAGCACAGCATTCCAAGAGTCTATAAATTCTTTATCGCTCAAATCCACCTCAAATGTGGGAAATTTATAGACCCGCAGTCCCCTTGGTATCATGTTTAGACTCATATTTTTCTAGAGTCCAAATATCCCACTGCATCTTAGATTCTTTCAGCAGGAGTTTTTCCAAAAGTTCAAAAAGTGTGCTTAAAGCTAGAATGCTTTTATCCTCAGAAAAGATAAGTTCACAGTCCGTGTGATTAGTGGTGCGTTCCGTTACTGGTAATAAAGAATAAAAAGTTTGCTGTGTGGTATCCATTGCTGTGTGGTGTGTAATGAAGACTTTAATTGTCCTTTGTATGGGTGTTGATATATCCAGGGTATACCCAATAACACAAAATACGTACAAAAGAGAGAAACCCAAACAGAACGGCCGTAAGCAACACTTGGCTCAAAGTATAATAAAAGGGCCCAAGTTACACACAGTCAATCCTCATTGATACTCCATCAATATTAGAACAAAAGCGTAAGCGAAGAATAACTCACCACACCACTTCAAAGGTTCGAAGCAAATGCTCAGCCACTAGCGCTGCCAATATCTTTCAGCTACTCCTGTGCCGCACACGAAGACGCCAGCTTCAAATTACGCAGCTCACAGGGTTTACGCTGAGTGGCTCGTTGGAAGGTGTGGGTTATGACGTACTCGGCAATCCACCAATCGTATGGGTTCTTTTCCGGGAAAGAAACTGCCGCTCGGGTCCGCTTCAATACACAAACACAGCTGATGAGTCGGATGACACTGGAATAGAAGATGCATAAAAAGAGGTTCTGACATCCATCAATTCTTTAAAAGTACAAAGTCTTTATTTGGATATCTTTAAAACAGGAACACAGCAAACAAACGGTCAAGTGGACCTAGGCGCAGCACGCAGGCATACGCGTTTCGGAAATAAATTCCATAGTCACAGCCTATGTGCTAAACCCCCACATCCAGTTTAAAAACCTAATAGGCAAATGTAATTGGTTAAAACGAAACAACGCCCTAGAGTCACTGACCAATAATAAGAGATTATCAATTAAGAAATTCATGTCTATTCTCTAAGATAGTAACATAATAGCACCACTATCACACTTAGCCCTATATGAAATGTGTTAAAAGAGCAAGGAGAAATGAGTATATAAATTAACAAAACACCTTATGGATAAGTGGATAGAAAAGGGTATCAAACTAAATATATACATTCTGACATAAATAGCATGTTCATGCTGCATATACATATAAGCAGAATATACCAAAAATACAGCGAAAGCATAGTAAATACAAATAAAAAAGAGTCCGTTGATCTTGAACAAAGGTTAATCAGTAGGAAATATCCAAAAGCTATAGTGAGAAGAGCTAAAAAGTCAGTGAGTGCTATAGAGAGGAAAGATCTTCTCCATTTGAAATCCGCTGAGGGGACTGTGTTTAAAGGTGTAACTTTTTTTACTAATCATAGTGCACAGTATCATGACATTTGTAAAATTGTCCGCAAGCACTTTCCACTCCTCTCTGCGGATGACAAACTAATCAACACTGTCAAAAATGGCATTAGATGTTCATACAGGAGGAGCCCAACTTTGGGTAATATCCTGGCACCCACATTACTCAAATCAAAGGATGAGCCAGGGGGATCTTGGTTAAGGCATACTGGCATGTACAGATGTGGCAGACGAAAATGCAAACCTTGTGATTATGTCAAAGTGACAAAGAATTTTTCTTACTCACAAAACCTATGATATTGGCACTTGTATGAATTGCACTACTGAATATGCCGTATACCTCATTGAATGTTCCGTTTGCAATGTACAGTATGTGGGGCTCACCTCTAGAGATCTCAATGCTAGAATGCGTGAACATCTTTCATCATTCAAACAGAATAGAGCAACTACACCTATAGTCCAGCACTTTGGAGCTTTTCATAATAATGATCTCAAATATTTTTCATGGTGTGCTATAGAGAAGATCACCAGACCAACTAGGGGTGGGGACATTGACACTATTCTGGCACGAAGGGAAGCTTATTGGATATTCACCTTAGATACAAGGCTACCAAATGGACTTAACTCCAGGTTTGATATTATCAATCACTGGGAGTGAGTATTCTCTGTCCACTTTTTTGCCATCTAAGTATAAGCACTTAAATACTAACTTTCAAATATATTAAGTCAACTCTTGTATGTGTTCTAGCCCGGGCTACCATAACCTTAGGCCATTATTCTTTATACACAGTCTCATAAATATATATATTATCTTAGTGCTCTGCTCTATTACATAAGGTTCATAGATTTATCTTTTAGTAATTTTGACAGTGTATACAGTGCTAAATACACCTAAAAATTATTTAATAATTATTTAAGACTTGACCTCTTTGCACTAACAAATGCAGATGTCTATAATAGACCTTAAATGTATGCTAAACGTATTTGATCTAGTTCTACACTATATGATAAGCTTTGTAATTAAGTGTATGACTTTTACACACAACCAGCTACCATTGTTCCATATATTCCATGCTTACATCCTAATAGGTGCTGCTGCTAACATATAATCTGTACACCATTAACATTGCATTGGTATAGCATATTTTCTAATGATTACATTTTGGGATTAGTACTTAATGTGTAAACATTGTATCGTTCACGTTAAAAATGTGTACAGCCCCATTTGTGTATCTATTCTATGCATATTTGTATTTTCTATGCTTTCGCTGTATTTTTGGTATATTCTGCTTATATGTATATGCAGCATGAACATGCTATTTATGTCAGAATGTATATATATTTAGTTTGATACCCTTTTCTATCCACTTATCCATAAGGTGTTTTGTTAATTTATGTACTCATTTCTCCTTGCTCTTTTAACACATTTCATATAGGGCTAAGTGTGATAGTGGTGCTATTATGTTACTATCTTAGAGAATAGACATGAATTTCTTAATTGATAATCTCTTATTATTGGTCAGTGACTCTAGGGCGTTGTTTCATTTTAACCAATTACATTTGCCTATTAGGTTTTTAAACTGGATGTGGGGGTTTAGCACATAGGCTGTGACTACGGAATTTATTTCCGAAACGCGTATGCCTGCGTGCTGCGCCTAGGTCCACTTGACCGTTTGTTTGCTGTGTTCCTGTTTTAAAGATATCCAAATAAAGACTTTGTACTTTTAAAGAATTGATGGATGTCGGAACCTCTTTTTGTGCATTTAAACAGACTGAAAACAAACGCTAAAACATTCAGATTGACCAGAGATATCACAAAGACGGTTTAGAAAAAGCGGAAATCGTATTGATTGTTAGATTTCAAAGTGGATTAATGAGGCTGCATTTGTAATTGTATCGTAAGCTAAGTAATTTAAATCTTTATTTTGAAATATGCTAATATATAAAAAAAAATCTTTTTCAAATATACAGAGTCTGGGGAGGAGGCAGCACAGCAACTACAGGCTCCTCCTTTTCCCCGGGATGAGAGTGGTGGGGATGAATCTCCACCTCGGAGGGAAGAGGCCCCCTTTGACGAAGAGGCCCCCCTTGACGAAGAGGCCCCCCTTGACAAAGAGGCCCCGGAAGCAGAGGAAGAGGCCACGGAAGCAGAGGCCCCTCAAGGACCAGCAGGCCGCCATGCACGGGCACCCGCCGTGCACAACAAGAGGAAATAGCGGAAGTGCAGGTTCTACTAGACTACATTGACCAGATGCGTAACTCCCGGATCCAAAATATAGAAGGCAGAAATAGAATTATTGAAGGACAAAACAAAATCATTGAAGGCCAAACCCAAATCATACACCTCCTTACTCGAATAGAAGAAGCCCAAAACAGAACCTTTAGACTCCAACAAGAGATGTTTAATTTCTTCCGGGAGGCGCATGCTGGTCTGCCTCCTGCTCCTGGTCCGCCATCTGCTGGTCTGTCTCCTGCTCCTGGGCCGCCATCTGCTGGGCCTCCTGCTCCTGGGCCGCCATCTGCTGGGCCTCCTGCTCCTGGGCCGCCATCTGCTGGGCCTCCTGCTCCTGGGCCGCCATCTGCTGGGCCTCCTGCTCCTGGGCAGCCATCTGCTGGGCCTCCTGCTCCTGGGCCGCCATCTGCTGGGCCTCCTGCCGGGCCATCTTCTCCTGCCGGGCCATCTTCTCCTGCCGGGCCATCTCCTCCTGCCGGGCCATCTCCTCGGCCATCTCCTCCTCCTCACCTTGGTCATCCCAGTACTCTTCCTTCCACTCTTCCCACAACATCTCCAATGAGAACTCGTCGGAGTCGGCAGTTGACCCTCCCAGAGCCTCAGCCCCATGGGAAGAGGGGAAGGAAGAGGAAGTATTTGTTTTCATGTTTAATGTTTTTTTTATTTAATGTGTAATGGATAGGTATGTGATGATGTGGTTTTCATACACTTGTGGACCACACTCTGTATATAATCTACTTCTATGGGACCGGGTCCATGGAGGCAGATTGTTTGCAGAGTGTGGGTTATAAGTGTGTGAAAACCACATCACATACCTATCCTTGTTCATGATATTGATTGGTTTCTGTGATGTGATGTCCAAACTGTTTCCCGAATCGCAAACAAAATTACCATTACAATTATCCATGATGGCATATTACTGTTTGAATGCCAATAACACAGCTTAAAGGGACAGTCAGAACATTATTGATTACAAAGAAAACACTGTATTACGCATTATCAAGTTTGAAACAACAAAACATGGAGAAATACGTGTGACTTATGTGCTTACCCTTGTATCTATGCCTATGAAAAATGACCACTTATTTGTTGTTCTGACATAACAACATTTTACACAATCAATGATCAATACATGGTAAATATGCTGTATGAGCTCAAGGTTTTAGATATACAAATGCTATCCAAATGCCCTCTAGTGGTCCAATTGCATTCTGATTACATGCACTCTTCAAGCTCTAAGAAATGAACACACGAACCTCATAGGTTTAGCTAGCAAATTAAAATAAACACAGACAAATGATTAATTGGTGAGAAACCTTTGATATCATTGATATTACAAAATTGACTTTTTTAATAATGCAAAACATTATTTGTTTTCTAAACTGTCCCTTTAACAAAATTACATATGCTAACATATAATATTTGCTGATTGTTGGTATATCTACATGTACTTGTTCAAACAATAAATATTGAAAACAGATTAATATTGACGTGTTAAATAAAGTCTATTTTCTTAAAGAGACATTATTGTGTTTCTTTTTTTTTTAGAAAGACATTTGTTTTAACAATGAATATGGTTTAAAGTCCTTTTAGGAGTGGGGGAAAAAAATATGCTAACAATAATATATTTGGAGATTAACCAATGTAGAACTCATACATGATACAAAAATCAACATTTGCATTAAAGGGACAGTATACTATCTTTTTAACAGAACTGCATGTAATAGACACTACTAGAAACAACAAGATTAACATATACTGATATCAAAATCAATATTAAAAAGCTTTAAACACTTTCAAAGAAAATCGGGTTATCTCTATTGAAAAGATAGATGAACCCCCATTACAACCGTAAAACAAGACAATACCCCATCATTAACATATGAAAAGACCCTTTACACAAACAGGAGAAAGCTGGAGATGGTACTCACATTAAACTTTGAGGCTTGGCGAGGAGTCTGAAAATTACTTCAATTTTATTTGAACAGAAGCAAAAGTAGACGTGTATTTGGTAAACAATGGAGTATATAACTAGAGACCAAATAAAATATTTTGGTTTTTAATGTGAGTGTCTAATGAACCTTTAATAAAATATACGACGAAATTACATTTAGAAGAAGTCAGCATCATATATTTAGCATATGATAAAGATAAATGCATATTGATTACTTTATTCTAATACAATAGCGCACATTTATGAATTAGATATCTTTAACATTAAACACAACAGTCATTTTTCATAAAAAGGAACATATTGTTGACAAACATATTAAACAAGATGGACTATAGAGATTTGCACTTGCCTCGAAATATCTTATGCATGAAAACATTTTGCTTTCGTTCGTTTATTCAACCAGACATCCAGCAAAAGAGAATGTGGTGGTCTTTATCAGCTATGGGTCAACAATGTAACATGATGCAAACAATCCATATTCGCCATGTTTTTAAACTTGTCTTATCATTCACAAACGTGTGTAACGTGCACAAACAAATATTGTGGGACTACGTAATACAATCAGACGTTTTTTTACCTTTGCATGTGACGTCTTAATTAAAAAGGCGCATCCTTGATCGCGTAAAAACGCCATCCAATAAAAGGTGCATCCTTGATCGCGTAAAAACGTCAGTCAATACAAGGAATCATTGGACAGCCTGGCAGGTGACGTCTTAAGCAACATGGCGCATCCGAGATCGCTGAAAAACTGCAGCCAAAACAAGGACTCAGTTGACAGCTTGGCATATCAATAAGAAACATATTTATATTTTAGTAACTAGTATGTGTCTATATTGCTATCTAGGAATGTCACGAAATCATGAATCATCTTTTCGGACTTGACTGTCCCTTTAACTATAGCTATGGTGTATATCTTTAACATTTAAAAGATACACATGAGAAATACATATGCCATTGATGTTTTAAGATATGTTTAGATTGTTTTGGAATAACAATAATGACACATGTATTGATCAAACGTGTCATTTATTCAAGTTGAAATATGGTCAGCCTACCTATAGCCATGTATGGGAGGAGAAGTATTTTTTTTAAATATTTGGAAAAACATATTCCTCATCTAAAATATGCGCATTACACACAGAGATTGATTTGGTTACACTTTTACAATAAGATAGAATTGAAAATGAAATACATGTGCTGTCAAAATTACAATAAGATTGTTTATTAATAAGATTATATGTCCTTGTTCATGTAAAAAGGACAAAAACGCTTTAGAAATGGAAATACATTCATTAACAATTGTGCTCAGCATCACTTAAAGGGACATGATTTTTATTTTTAAAAAGAGGATACACAGAGACAATACTATTTCAATAAAATGAACACTTTACAGGGATTATATCATTGTATCAATCCTCAGATCATTTGATAAAGGTGCATCAATTCATGCAGAGTTTATAAATACACACATGGATGTGAAATTTGAAATATACATATATATACACAAATAACAATCTATATATACATATATAAAATAATTACTATGCTAATCATAATCATGCAATGATAAAGCTTTACGAAAAATATATAAAGACAAATAATAAAATTACATTGGAGATGTTAATCTTAAAGTAATTTACAATTGTATTACATATATGAGTCAGGAAACACCATTATTTTTGCTAAGGTCCCTTTAAGGATCAACCAGATAAACTAGAGATTTCAATCAATGACATGAATAAAGAGGACAAAGAATCGTGCAATGACATGTCTTTTATTAGTATGTCAGAAAACATCAACAACATTTATAAATAATCTTTTAAAGATCAGGAAAATTGGAGCCATATGACAAGGTACCAGAGTGCATCACAGTCCATGAAGAGAGTTGCCAAGGGCCAGCATAGCCCCATTGGAGCCATATGACAAGGTAACAGAGTGCATCACAGTCCATGAAGAGAGTTGCCAAGGGCCAGCATAGCCCCATTGGAGACATATGACAAGGTAACAGAGTGCATCACAGTCCATGAAGAGAGTTGCCAAGGGCCAGCATAGCCCCATTTGAGCCACATGACAAGGTAACAGAGTGCATCACAGTCCATGAAGAGAGTTGCCAAGGGCCAGCATAGCCCCATTGGAGCCATATGACAAGGTAACAGAGTGCATCACAGTCCATGAAGAGAGTTGCCAAGGGCCAGCATAGCCCCATTTGAGCCATATGACAAGGTAACAGAGTGCATCACAGTCCATGAAGAGAGTTGCCAAGGGCCAGCATAGCCCCATTGGAGCCATATGACAAGGTAACAGAGTGCATCACAGTCCATGAAGAGAGTTGCCAAGGGCCAGCATAGCCCCATTGGAGCCATATGACAAGGTAACAGAGTGCATCATAGTCCATGAAGAGAGTTGCCAAGGGCCAGCATAGCCCCATTTGAGCAATATGACAAGGTAACAGAGTGCATCACAGTCCATGAAGAGAGTTGCCAAGGGCCAGCATAGCCCCATTGGAGACATATGACAAGGTAACAGAGTGCATCACAGTCCATGAAGAGAGTTGCCAAGGGCCAGCATAGCCCCATTTGAGCCATATGACAAGGTAACAGAGTGCATCACAGTCCATGAAGAGAGTTGCCAAGGGCCAGCATAGCCCCATTGGAGCCATATGACAAGGTAACAGAGTGCATCACAGTCCATGAAGAGAGTTGCCAAGTGCCAGCATAGCCCCATTGGAGCCATATGACAAGGTAACAGAGTGCATCACAGTCCATGAAGAGAGTTGCCAAGGGCCAGCATAGCCCCATTGGAGACATATGACAAGGTACCAGAGTGCATCACAGTCCATGAAGAGAGTTGCCAAGGGCCAGCATAGCCCCATTGGAGACATATGACAAGGTACCAGAGTGCATCACAGTCCATGAAGAGAGTTGCCAAGGGCCAGCATAGCCCCATTTGAGACATATGACAAGGTACCAGAGTGCATCACAGTCCATGAAGAGAGTTGCCAAGGGCCAGCATAGCCCCATTTGAGCCATATGACAAGGTACCAGAGTGCATCACAGTCTATTAAGAGAGTTGCCAAGGGCCAGCATAGCCCCATTTGAGCCATATGACAAGGTACCAGAGTGCATCACAGTCCATGAAGAGAGTTGCCAAGGGCCAGCATAGCCCCATTTGAGACATATGACAAGGTACCAGAGTGCATCACAGTCCAAGAAGAGAGTTGCCAAGGGCCAGCATAGCCCCATTTGAGCCATATGACAAGGTAAAAGAGTGCAACAGGCACAACAATAACAAGAAAAAAAGGCCAAATGGCAACCATAAAAACAAACATCAACATGTGGACGGAGGATTCTTATCTGCGCCCTTGGAGCATCTCCAGATCCTCCACTTACTGGTCATCCCCTTCATCGTCCTGTGCATGTCTAGCTACAGATTCAAGCATTGAGTTCCACCGCCTCATCTGACGTAGAGTCAAATGCTGAACCTGTAGCTGGGCCTGCATGGTGTCGCTCATCCCTCTAAGGACAGCTGCGTTCCTCAACACGGCCTGCTCTACGCGTGCTAGACCTTCTAGCGTGAGCCATGTTGAGTCACAGCCTAAAATAAAGAAAAAAAAATATTAATGATAATTACACAACAGACAAAAAAATAAGCAAAGATACATTGTCATCATAAAGACAAATAATTCTTTAAATTAATTTGTTGACTTTGATTATTTACACATGAAATATGTTATTCAGACAGACCTAAACCATTAAAGGGACATTTTACTCCAACATGTTGTCCCCTTTAATTGGTTTTTGATGATCCACTTTTACAGCTTGAGTGTCTAAAATCTTGTAAAAGGATTTACATTGTACTTACATTAGCAATTTAAAGATTTTAGTTATACTGTGGTAGGCACACCTATCCTTAAACATTTGAGGACAAGCTGTGTAAACATAGCAACCAGAAGAAATTACATTCCCACTGGGTTATACAAGAGATAATGTATGAACATTTGTACATAAATTGTTGAATCCAAGTAGTGGTGATTGGTATATGTAGTGATATCAAATTAAAGGGACACTAAACCTAAATATTTTAGTTACTGATTCAGATAGAGCATGACATTAAAAATAATTATTAATTTAATCGTATTCTTTAAATGTTTGAATTCTCTAGCTATATTTTAAATGCAAGAATGTTTATAGGGCAGGCCATTTTTGGTTATCAACTTTGGTTGTCCCTGCTGATTGATGGATACATTCATCCAACAATAAAGAAATGATGTCCAGATTTTGTTTTAATAAAAAATAATTATAGGCATTTCTTTGTTTCAATAAAGATAGCAAGAGAATGAAGAATAATTGATAAGAGTAGTAAATTATAAATTTGATTAACATTGCATGCTCTATTTGAATCACAATAGAAACAATTTTCATTCAGTGTACCTTTAAGTATCTTATAATGTTGATTTTGAATGATACTTACAGCTGTGCCTGGGAAGGACAATCCGACACCCAGGACAATGAAGGTTGACAGGGGGGAGGGATGGGATTGGGTTGGGGAGGGATGGGCTGCTGCTCTGGTGTAGCCCGTACAGCTGGGGAGTGGTGAGTTGGGGTCTGGGCAGCTGGGGTAGCTGTACAGGCCAAAAGACGTGGAGAGCGGCGAAGGGGGAGGAAGGGGCGTTTTTTGGGAGGAACAGGATAGAAAAAATGGGAAGGGCCGGGAGGGTCTGTGGTCTGTGGAGGGGCAGGGGCCTGGGCCTGGGCAGGGGACTGGGCAGGGGATTGGGCATGGGCGGAAAACTGATGACCAGAAGAGGAGGATCCATCTGAAATAAATATTATAAATATATTAACATCTCATACATCATGAAATCAAATCAACGCATTTCAACTTGATTATGATTATATACTTAGAAGTGTGTTTGAATTTCTAAACAATGATGACATGAGGATATGGTATGCATATAGGCACTCAGATGAATAGCAATGACTGTCTGTACAATTATAAAATTATTATTGTGGTTTGGCCTGGAATATACATGTGACATCATGATGGCATGAATTACAAATCCAAATATTTAAACAAATCCAAGCATATCTCCATGCTGCCTGATATATAAAGGGGGCAGTAGTGTATTTTAACAGACAAATAATATTCCTTTTAAAGTGCAAAAGCTGTAGACTTTGAATGTCTTCAATAAAATGATTTCCAATAAAGTAACATGTTGGATACATGTTAGATATATTTCACATACCATCAGACTTCAAGGGAGCCTCTTCCTCCTCCGTCCCACATGTTAAATCAATCTCTGTAAAACATAACATGTTGTGTACACGTTAAGATCAGATATTATAACATATGTTACTGTTGCTCAAAGACACACATCAATGTTGCATTAAAGATATACACACAAAGTTATGATTTACATCATTTTGATGGAGCATACAAATGACATTAGATTTGTTATTCTCAATGATTCAGTGTGTATCACTTGATGATTGTTGTCAAAAATGAACATGGAAACAAACATATGCTATACATCTTCTGAATAACAAAGGTGTAGACTAAGAAAGTTTTAATTCTTAATCTTTCAATATTCAAATAAAATTAATATATAATCAGAGGAGTAAATTATATGTTTGTTTCAAATGTTATGCTTCATCAGAATCATGCTCATAATATTGATTACCAATACACCTTCAATGACATATAAATGAGTCAATGGACTTACCAGAAGACCGTAAAGGCAGCTCTGTGTCGGTGCTGGATTCCTCTGGGCTCCCCACAACAACTCTCTCTATGAATGATATAGATATATATTAGTGAACACATTTGGGATAGCACTAAATCACATCTGTATCGATTTATAAGAATAATCAACTTGAAAATGTGAAGAATAGAGCAGTCATTATAAAAAAAAATGCTTGATTGAATCAAGGGGATTCTGTAAAAAATGATGTATTTAACATATGTTTAATTTCTGACTATATTAGACATCAAACTCATCTCATACGATGCTATTGCATATCTAAATATACCCATTGATCAATGTTCTTAAAAGAATACACACAAACCACATTTTGAATAACAGCTGTTGACAAATATAAACAAAGACATGTGGCACATCGAGCCATTTGTGCAATGTACAGTAATCTTGTTTAGGACACAACACATATTGATCACAATACCAAACCAAATTGATTAGTACAAATATGTAATCATGGTGCTGTTAGAGTATGCTTATATCTATAAAGTAACTCCAACAGTGAATATGTGAATTATATATCAATATTGTCTAATCCAAAGAATGTAAGGATTAATGAATCTATTGTTTATTAAAGGGACACTGACATGATTTATTTCAATCATTGATTTCACTGTTCAAACTGTTCCAAATGATTTAACATTGACTCCTATTATAATTTTAATGTTGCTACATTTTAATCTTAAAGGCAGATAAGCAATATTGGATTCAATAAATATTGTTTGTTGAAGGTATCCACCAAACATCAATAAAAACCCAGGTTGGTCAACCAAAATGGAGCTGCAGATAAACGTACATTCTTGATTTTAAAATACATTTAGCAATAGAATATTTCAAATATGATTATAGTATTATATTTAAATGTTGATTAATATTGCATGCTCTATCTGAATGACAACATTAATAATTTTAGCTCAGTGTCCCTTTAATATAAAAATATATTGATTTGACAATGTTGCTGTTAATGAATTCTCTACTCCATATGTTGATGTAATGAATGGGATGGAGCATGCAATTACAATCTAATATGTTAGTTAAGGATATCCTAAGAATTATTTAATTTTCCTCTATTAAAGGGACATGAAGCTCAAAATGTGTAATTGTATACTTTTTGAAACTATGTACTACTGTTATCTGAACACATGATTTTAACTTTTGACAAAATTCCAATTTATGCATAAAAAAACATTGTTTAGTAATGCATTGTTTAACCTAAACCAAAATCAATATGTTTTTAGAAGAACTAAAACAATAGACTGAACCAATGTAGCTCATAAAATGTTTAAACAAAACAATAAAATCACGTTTCAAAATCATTCAATGTAAAATTTAGTTGGCATGTCCCTTAAATGACGTGATCAATTTCAAAAATTGAATCTATATTTTTAAAATCAAAACATATGCAAAAGTGTGTGATTTTTTTCTAAATGTATCCAAATAAGATTAAGCAATACACAGGGGAAGAATATAAATTGGACATTCAAAGAATATTACATTAAAATGAAGATATCAAGAATAGATGGGATATCTTAAATTCAATAAAAAAATTCAGATTAGTCTTACAATGTAATCCTATGTTTGTTTGTTTTTTATTCTTATTTGAAAATATTTTACTAATCCATTTTGCAGATACATATAAATATTGAACAATGTGGATTTAGTATGTAATGTTCTGTCCATGTTTCTAAGACAAATGTCAATTAAAATGAGACATACCATACTGTGACAAGCCCTGGCTTGAGGTTCCAGCACCAACATCCAGATCTGTTATATATTAAATGAGGATTGGATATCATTAATACAAATCATGCCATGTTTAAAATCTTTACATTATTAGCAAATCAATTAAAAACTATTAATCTTTTGGTAGTCCCATGAGTTAATTGTTTCCTCAATTAAATTCATGATAAATATATCCTGTACTCTTATTTTCAATCAGTTGTGTTGTTTACTTTTGCTTTAATTAATTTTTTGTGTTATTTCATTCTCATCAATTGATGGGCATATGTTATTATTTATTTGGATTCTGCTATTCTTTTTTTTATTATGTATAATATTGAAAATAAGAATACTGTATTCTTCACATATATAATAATTCACATTTCATTTTGACCAACATGTGTAAAGCAATGCCACTTACAGCAAACCCATGTTAACGTGTATGCGCAATTCTAATTTTCGCGATCATTGCGCAATGATTCCAAGCGGAATTACGCATCCGTCATTTGACCAACATGTGTAAAGCAATGCCACTTACAACAAACCCATGTTAACGTGTATGCGCAATTCTAATTTTTGCGATCATTGCGCAATGATTCCAAGCGTAATTACGCATCCGTCATTTGACCAACATGTATAAAGCAATGCCACTTACAGCAAACCCATGTTAACGTGTATGCGCAATTCAATTTTCGCTCTGTGACGCATATTCTGTAGAGCGCAAGAAACATCATTCCTATTTCATGTGTCACTAATCTAAAATCAGATATCTAAACATCATATGTAGCGTATGTTGTGAGATCTATATAGGTTTAGTATCTGACTATATACACATTTTTTAAAAATCTAATCAAATATTAAGATATTATATGAAGTTGGATAGTTACCTGGTTCAGATTCTCTTTCAGCTCCTCCCAGGCCACCGGATGGAGAAGCAGCTGCCCTGGCCCCCGGGTCAGGACTTTCAGATCCAGCAGCTGGGAGGGAAGAAGAGGAGGCCGAGGATGGCGAGGATCTAAATCTTTTGGGGACCCGGAGAGTGAGGAGCTCGCATAAAGTCACCTCATAAGGGAGTAGGTAGAGTTTCCGCGGGGCCTCTCTTTTGCCCCCTCTTTTACGGGCTTGTTCCCACTCCCTTATGAGGTTGACTTTTTTTGTCAAGCGCAACCTCATATCTCCGAATCTCCTCATGATCTGATCCTGGCTCCTCTGGACGCCACACACCAATTTAACCCTATTGGTGATAGACTCCCAGAGGGCCTTCTTAACAGGCGCATCTGTCGACCTCCTCTTGTTCCCAAACAGCTGGGGATAAAAGTCCTTGATGGCGTGGACCAGTGCAGCGCTCTCCTGCTTGGTAAACCTGGGAGGTTTCATGCCTGCTGGGTTGTAGAATATATAATATAGAATAATAATATATACTGCCTGCAGGCATTAGAGAACTGACAAAGATGGCAACGTGTAATGGACTTTTATATGGTGAAGTAAACATGAGATGCACCATGGGACAAGTTATCTGTACATCTGATTGGATAAAAGTTTGAAATATAGTTAGAATGTCTGTGATACCATCCTGAATCAAGTTGTGTTTGTGTGATGAACTCTGATTGGCCGTTCCTTAATGTTTCATATCTTAGCAACTTCCATACACATACCTCCTGGTGGTGCTGTTACTTCATTTTTCATGTAGACTTATTTGTAACTCATGGGCCTGTCATGCGGATATGTGTGACGCAGATTTAATATCCGTGATCCGTTAAATATTAATGTTTAAATTCTCTTTAAAATCTAATACTGTCACATTATTAAATGTTCTAGACATTTTTCGGTTTAATAACGGTCTGTTTCTTTAATACAAATACACATTTAATATTGTATGTCTTTATTGTTCATAAAATCAATTTGGTGACTTATTGTGAAGTATTGACATTGCTCTATTAAATGTATTTATAATGCACATTGATTGTGTGCTATTGCGTGACATTAGACTCTAATGTTTAAAGATGCAAATCTGGTGTTTCAAGATCCGTTTCCCACGCAACATTTCTGAATGTTCAAATTCAGGTTATAATGTCAGTAACTTGGATAATCTGTTTATAGATGTTAAACTACAGGTTTGTTTGTTATTAGTAAATAAACCTTGAGCTTGTATTTGTAGGAACTGCTCATATATGTTATTGTGCAATGGCGTCTTTATTTTTAAATAGACATTCCAACCAAACAATTGTATGAAATGATCTGTAGAGATAAAAAATTGTTTAGACTTTAAAATGTAACTCAATTTATCTTTGTATTTAGATATCCTCAACAGAAGAAATTTAAATGCACATGGTTGAGCCAAGCACATAAGGCATCTCTGTGCATCCACCAATCTTCATCTACTGAGCCTATCTCGATATGCTTTTCAAGCAAAGTATGTCAAGATAAGAAGAGAAGTAAATACACTCTTTAAATCTCTTAAAGGGACACTGTCCAAACAAATTTAGCGTTCGTGATTCAGATTGAGCATGAAATGTTAAGCAACTTTATAATTTAATCCGATTCTCAAATGTTAAGAATTATCTTGTTATCTTTCTTTGCAAATCAATAATGATATTTTAGATTACGGACAATTTTGGCGAAAAACCTGGGTTGTCCTTGATGATTGTTGGATAAATTAATCCACCCCAAAAAAAAGTTCTGTCCAGAGTACTGAAGCAAATAAATTATCAATTTAATGCCTTATTTTTAAAGTAATGATAGCAACATCACGAGGAACATTGATAATATGAGACAATTTATAAAGTTGCTTAAAATAGAATACTCTTTCTGAATGTATAAATCAGTAATTTTTTTACTGTCTCCCTTTAAGTATATTTTGAGTTCATGTCCCTTTAAGGAGACATTTCACAATAATGCTTGAAATATCATAAACCTAGGCACCTTCCTTTGGCAAAATTAGTATAACATATGAGTAAAGCATATTTAGATTAACTTCTGGATTGTTTTACACACTGACTGAAATATATATTGTAATGGATGTATTTTGCAGTCTTCAGCTTAGAGGGACATTAAGCTATATGTTATTTATGCATTTTGGATAAGATTATAATATTTGAACAACTTAATATGTTTTGTTATTCGATCATTAGATTTTAATTATATATATTCTTGGATTAAATACATATCTACATAGGCTATTTTGATGCTGATTGTTGGTTGCACATAGATGCCTTATGTAATTGTCTAAGATATGTGCATTGATGTATCTTTTTCTAAGTATATTTAAAGACTGAATGTAATTCTATAGTACTTTCTAAATATGTTTAAATTATTTTATGATTGTTTAAAATTCAATACACAATATATTTTGTGAATGTCCCTTTAAGGACCAAAACATTCGGAATGTTGATTTAACATTGTCGAAAGAAACTAAAGGGGAATGAAAATTATATATAGATATGTGATGTCTAACCCAAGAGGTAAGATTTTAAAAACTACATAATATTAATAACTATAGTTAAATGACCCTTTAAATGACTCCACTAGAAAATAAAATCAATTAACATGGCATCCAATAACTAGCTTGTGCAAAATATGAAGTTAAATGACCTACCATTTTTAAATTTAAAAAATATAAATTTATTAAAATAATGTTTTTAGATACCTAAGGAAGATACAAGATCTTATAAAATAAATTTTACATTCAACAACACTGTCACTTTAATGTAAGTGAACCACTTCCCCTTCTTAAAAGTGAAACAAATAAAATTATGTCAAATTCTGACTACATATCCGAAAATATTTTAACATCTAAAAATTACACAAGAAAAGCATTGATGGATTTCACTCCCCAATTAATTTTAAAAAGATAGTTGAATTTAATATTCTCTGAATCAGTGGATTTTCTAAAATTAATGCTATACATGATGCCTAATTTGATCTTATGCATGTGCTTGTCAAATAGACAACTACCAGTCATGGGAGTCAAATTGTTTTTTATTGACAGATTATATGGATATTTATTATAATCTGTTCAAAAGAGGGTATTTAATAATAAAATGTTGATTATTACCATTTTTAAAAAAAAAAAGTTCTTTTAACAAATACAAAAAAATAAAAATATTCCTGGAAGTCATCAGATGAAAATCTGAAAATAAAAAAACATATTTTACAAAGTTAATACACACGTAAAATATTCATAAAATACATTTACAATCATCTTGTGTCTATGCTGTAACTTTGTGCAAAATTTTATCAAGATATTTATGAATTAAATATTTGGATTAAAAACCAAAATAACCATACACCATTATATTGTGTAATAAAAATTACATTTAAATATCAGCATTTCTAATTATACATAATAATGTATATCACATTTAAATAATAAATATATATGTATGCTGAACATAAATGTAATATTTCATGTCCATTCAAATACCTCTATATTAACTATAATATGTATTCCTTTGTCTGATTGTGATACCTAAATATCTAATTATGAACAAAGTATGACTAATGTATGTAAGCTACTAATATTCTACATTCTTCCTGTGATTCTTAACTATCATGCATTGGTAAACCAACCTGGATAATGCATGGTCTTTGAAAGTCAATTCAGGGGAAAACAGTTGATCTTCAGTAGGTGTCTTATTCATCATTTCATAAATAGAGGACTGAAAAACCATCTAAAAATTAGAAAATAATCTAAGTGTCTGATTGTGATACCTAAATATCTAATTATGAACAAAGTATGACTAATGTATGTAAGCTACTAATATTCTACATTCTTCCTGTGATTCTTAACTATCATGCATTGGTAAACCAACCTGGATAATGCATGGTCTTTGAAAGTCAATTCAGGGGAAAACAGTTGATCTTCAATAGGTGTCTTATTCATCATTTCATAAATAGAGGACTGAAAAACCATCTAAAAATTAGAAAATAATCTAAGTGTCTGATTGTGATACCTAAATATCTAATTATGAACAAAATATGACTAATGTATGTAAGCTACTAATATTCTACATTCTTCCTGTGATTCTTAACTATCATGCATTGGTAAACCAACCTGGATAATGCATGGTCTTTGAAAGTCAATTCAGGGGAAAACAGTTGATCTTCAATAGGTGTCTTATTCATCATTTCATAAATAGAGGACTGTGAAATACCATCTAAAAATTAAAAAATAATCTAAGTGTCTCCAATAGGATGCCTCCACAGCCTTATTCTATCAAATAGTTGGCACTTACCATGTGAACATGTCTTTGTATGGTTTTCAAGGTCAGCAGATTTGAAAGATAATGCCAGACATGATCCCATTGGTATTCTTCAATTTCAATCTTGTCTTTTTCCACTGTCAGTCTGGGAATTCTTCACTGTCATTCTTCGAATTCTTCCCTTTCAGTCTTTACATGAAGTCATCTCCCTAATGGCATAAAAAGGTTTATTAAAATTACTACTACAAGTGTGTGAATCAGTTCTGTACCCCTCTCCCACCCCCCATTTCTGAATCAATTTCTGTCACTAGCTTACTAAGCGTGTGTAGCATCTTGTGTTATGTTCTATCAAGTGTGAAGATGAGTCATATTGAGCAGAACGAACCTCTAATGTGTGACTTTGAAGCATAGTTATGCTAGAGGATAGTTATGCTAGAGGATCCCTTTCTGAGTATTTACATTTTAAGTAATGTGTAAACTAAATACTAGTTTTGAAAATGTATGCCATATGATGTATTTGTGTACAATTCATGCCAGCAACAGTCCATACATTTATACTTACCAGCTGATGTCCTCTTTAAAAACCAGGTGGCAAAGACTCGCTACAGGACCCAATGACCAGAGCATCACCTATATTAATAAATGAAACACATTTTTAGCATTTGATGAACAATCCTAACATGTTTGCTCAATTCTCTACTTGTCATTTCCCTAGAGTTCACATCTATTGACAATACTCCAATCTAACTTCTATTATTTACCGTCTAAAGTGGCGGTTGATGATGTCTGCTCTGACATTGAGCCCCTCGTCCCGGAATGGCCCCTCTAGAACTGGATCGTCCTCCTCTGAGGAGGTTTCGGTGCGCCTGGACGGCCTGCAGCATCCCAGCCCGCTGTGCAATATTATGCAGGACACTACAGGCTATAACAATCTTAGCCACCTTCTTTGGGTTGTACTGGAGGGCTCCTCCTGACCTGTCAAGGCACCTGAACCTCATCTTCAGGAGCCTGAACATTCGTTCAACCACCGCCCTGGTTCTCTTATGAGCCCTATTGTAGCGCTCCTCAGCCACATCAGTCGGGCTACGCAAGGGGGTAATAAGCCAAGGCCGGCTCATGTAACCAGAATCACCTATAAATTATGAACAGAACATAATTCAAACTGAATCCTCAAAATTGTATTTTGATTCCAAAAAAAGTTTGTGTACACGATAATCCACTAACAAATGTTTATTTTTTAAAAGAATAATCTAGTTCAATATTATTCTCTATCTTCCCATTTCAGCTAAGACATGCTACATATGCGTATTTCTCCTAAACCAGACCTTGTGTAAAATCCCAACGAAATGGTTACATTGCATTCTCTATCTGAGCATTTAAGGTAAGACATGCTACATATCTGCATTGAACTAAAAGTAGACATTAGCGGAAAGAGACAATGACATGGTTAAATTGCATTGGCTGCTATCTTCCCATTTCAGCTAAGACATGCTACATATGTGTATTTCGCCTAAACCAGACCTTGTGTAAAATCCCAACGAAATGGTTACATTGCATTCTCTATCTGAGCATTTAAGGTAAGACATGCTACATATCTGCATTGAACTAAAAGTAGACATTAGCGGAAAGAGACAATGACATGGTTAAATTGCATTTGCTAATATCTTCCCATTTCAGCTAAGACATGCTACATATGCGTATTTCGCCTAAGCCAGACCTTGTGTAAAATCCCAACGAAATGGTTACATTGCATTCTCTATCTGAGCATTTAAGGTAAGACATGCTACATATCTGCATTGAACTAAAAGTAGACATTAGCGGAAAGAGACAATGACATGGTTAAATTGCATTTGCTAATATCTTCCCATTTCAGCTAAGACATTCTACATATGCGTATTTCGCCTAAACCAGACCTTGTGTAAAATCCCAATGAAATGGTTACATTGCATTCTCTATCTGAGCATTTAAGGTAAGACATGCTACATATCTGCATTGAACTAAAAGTAGACATTAGCGGAAAGAGACAATGACATGGTTAAATTGGATTGGCTGCTATCTTCCCATTTCAGCTAAGACATGCTACATATGCAGATTTCGCCTAAACCAGACCTTGTGTAAAATCCCAAATAAATGGTTACATTGCATTCTCTATCTGAGCATTTAAGGTAAGACATGCTACATATCTGCAGTGAACTAAAAGTAGACATTAGCGGAAAGAGACAATGACATGGTTAAATTGCATTTGATAATATCTTCCCATTTCAGCTAAGACATGCTACATATGCGTATTTCGCCTAAACCAGACCTTGTGTAAAATGTCAACTAAATGGTTACATTGCATTCTCTGAGCATTTAAGGTAAGACATGCTACATATCTGCATTGAACTAAAAGTAGACATTTGCGGAAATAAAAATAAATGGTTAAATTGCATCCTATAGCTTATACGTGGCTCCAAATGAGGTTTAAGAAGATCGTAAAGGCCAATGAGCTGTTCGTGATTGAGCCGATACTTATCATAAACCTCAAAGTCGCTCATGTTTTCCAAGGTGGGTCTCACCCTGTAGACACGAGGACCGCAAACCAGACGAACCAGATGAGCCCTTTGTCTCACTCGGAGCCGCCGAGGCTGCCTGATTCTATCAACAGCTAGTTCGCCAATAGCAGCACCAGCAGCGTCTACCATGTCGTCATCATCCATATTTCCAAACAGCAGAGCAAGGCGTAACAAGGTATGCAAATTGATCTGATGTGGATCACAAGGGATGCTTTGGCTATGTTGTTTGGGGGATTTATAGTACAATTAGTCCAATGGTAGTGAGTTTGTAATGATTGCTAATTGTATTCACTTGTTTGTATGTGAGCGGCGCGAATGCTTTCACAGTGGGCGTTTTTTTGGTGTTTGCTGAAATGTTGTTTTCCCCCAATGAATCTCAATGTGAAAGTGTCAAATATCACACATACAGTGCATGTTTGTAATGTTTGATCATATGCGTAATCAATATTTCTTAAACGCGATCTTATAGTAAAAAGCACACGTCCAGGCTAACATGAATGAAAGTGCATAGTTGTGTATAATGTGCATCGAATGTGATCGATCAATGTTGCTGTAATATTGTTTGTAAACGATAAAGTAACATCTGCCATCTGTAGTATTGTATATATAAGTGATTGCCGAGCTGTCAATATTGTATGCGTCCCTTTAAAATCGCATTAATAATTCCGAACTTCCCGGCTGTCATCTGTAGTATTGTATATATAAGTGATTGCCGAGCTGTCAATATTGTATGCGTCCCATTAAAATCGCACTAATACTGAATAACTTCCGGCTGTCATCTGTAGTATTGTATATATAAGTGATTGCCGAGATGTCAATATTGTATGCGTCCCATTCAAATCGCACTAATACTGAATAACTTCCGGCTGTCATCTGTAGTATTGTATATATAAGTGATTGCTGAGCTGTCAATATTGTATGTGTCCCTTTAAAATCGCAATAATAATTCCGAACTTCCCGTCTGCCATCTGTAGTATTGTATATATAAGTGATTGCCGAGCTGTCAATATTGTATGCATCCCATTAAAATCGCACTAATACTGGGGGGGCGGAGCCAGCAACGCTTGTGAGAGGACGCACATTTCTATAGCTCCAGCTATATCCCTTTCAAACTAATTTAAAATGCTTCCCAAGGTAACCTATACCCTCTAAATATTGGAGAATAGAGGATAAACCTCAGCCTAATATATGTGGAAGAGCATGATATGGCTTTGATGCAGCTGATCCCAGTTAAGACCGGAGGCCTTCTTTGGTACTGATCGGGTGGCGGCCATTTTCTTATCCGCATGGTGAGGAAGATACCCTATACAGATTAGCCTTTATTTACGAGCGCGGCCTGAGACATTTCTTGCTATTGCCCTAACCTTCTACATATGAGATGGTGGACGCCCATTGGATTTTAGCTGTGCTGAATAAGCTTCTGGAGTCCTATAGACATACTTTTATCACAGCTCCGGTCGGGGTCTCTGAATCGGTGGATTCCGGTGAAGTACTAGAAGGAGTTTGCCTATGTCTAACCAAAAGTGACAGAGTCAGCGAGAGTGGTGATGCTTTGGGGCCCCAGCATCTACCGTATACCCCAGAACCTGTAACGAAGATGGCTAAGTCCTTAGATACCGCTGCTTATGCAGGCTGGCCACCCGATCAGCTCAAGTCCCATGAAACCGGAGTTGAAAGTTTAGATCCGGAACACAGCGCTCTCTATCTCACTCGGCGACACAGACAAGCGGAGGGTAAGCCACAGACGACTTCTCCCAGGCTGTATGACAACAGTCGCGGGACCCTAAAGTTATACAGCGCATATTGCGCTACAGATGCAACAAACTTACATGCTCTCTATTGTGCCCTGATGTCTCCACTGCCATCCACCCAGCAATCTGAAGGGAATGGCACAATTGATCCTGACAGTGTCCCTGCAGGGGATTTACAATCATGGCCACACTTGCAGCGCCCATCTAGCTGTCTCTGTGCAGCAGGCATTGGGTAAAGTAATAGTGTCTACCATAGTAAGCTGGAGATAAATTCTCTGAACATTCCAGACTTTCCTTCATCGAACTTTGTGGCATAAGCCTTATGTTATTAATGCACTATATCTTTTGACACCTAAGGTCATTATCGGTGCTGTTGTTATAGTTTCAAATGTCTTTATGTTTGCTGAAAATCTTTCAAGCCCTAGTGACTGTTTGAGCTTGACTATATTTTCTGTTAGTCCTGAAACCCTGACTGGAGAAATCCAGGTTAAATTGATGAAAATGTTATCAGTTCACATATGTTTTTCATTTTGCATATAATATCTTTTACACACTGTATCTGACATACTGAGGTATGTATTTCTTTATTGTCACATATGCTTGACTATCTGCAAGCTAATATACCCACCTATGTAAGCTCCCATATAACCCTTCTACACATCTTTCCTCACTGCGCCTAAGGATAACATATGCTGAGGTCCCTGAGTTGTATGCTGTCCCCATATAAAGTGAGATATTCTAGTTTATGAGATTATAGGGATAGTTTAGTTTAGCTTAGTTTGTAGGAAATGTATTAAAATAGTGTTGCTCTTGTGTGAGAATTAGATTAAGCTCATTAAGGATATGACACATTTGTCTATCTATCGTATACAGCTGATATTGTTCTGCTTTTATATTCTTTGAATATTGAGTCCTATTTCCCTATAGCATAGGCGTAGCCAGCGGCCGAGGCGGCGCCCTAACATTTACTATATACAGCATTATAGCTATCATATCAATCTCAATTGTCTTGCTCCATTTCTTATAATACTACTATTCCTCTGTTACTAGTATCTAATTTGTACCGCAGTGTGTTGTTTGTTCCCACAGTCCCTCAAGCTATGGGGTTCAGCTGATAACTTAGGAGCAGTCTTTCATAATTAGAGACGTTTTGTACTATATGGATCTCATCCTGATTCCCACACTCCACCTTTGCCTACATCCACAGTTCGCATACCCATGATGTCTCCCATATTTTAATCTAAATGGGCTACTTAAGGTGCTTGTATAGCGCATTTAATGGCTAAACACTAAACATATTATATTCGCAGCTGCTTAAAAAGGGTATCTCACTGTGTGCTGCATCATCCTGTCCTGAGGCAAAGAGTGCAAATTCATACCCTGCTAAGAAAGACACAGATATAGTGTGGCGCATAGCTCCATTTTGTGATGCAGGCTGGACCTGCACTACAACTTTAGTTATTTTACACTACATTCTGATTTAGCCCGTTCAGCTATGTTATTTTGTTGAGTATGGACCTGGAAGCTCTCCAGAATTAGGCACAGTGCCTGATTGATATATCACTAACCCTTGAACTACCCACTGATATTTGCTGTTTATCTTGTTATCATACTTCCCTGAGCATCCCCTATACTAATAAATAAGCCCGAAAAGACCCTGATTGCATACTCTATCCATCACATTCAATTTCCCACCTCCCCCCCCCCCACCCCCCATAATGACCCTCCTAACTCAGGAGGTCTAACCAAGCGGCTTCTCTTGTCTATGCCGCAACCTATCTATATTTATCTATCTTACCATATTATCTACATAGTAGAGCTGTATTTTCATTTGTGTTTATACTTAACATGTCAATTGCTAAACTAATTAGAGTTCAAATACGATTATTCACACTGCTAATTAAGAAAATGAGGTTCCAGTTTTCTGTTTTTTTCTTTTTTTTAATAGGATACTTCATATTGAGAATTTTATCTCTCAACATATATAGAAATTGCTAAATGGAAATGTAACATTTATATTTGTTTTACTGCTGTGTTGTTTAATTTAAGTTGTATTGTTCTCGCACAACCTCAATAAAAATATAATAAAAAATAAAAAAATCGCACTAATACTGAATAACTTTCGGCTGTCATCTGTAGTATTATATATATAAGTGATTGCCGAGATGTCAATATTGTATGCGTCCCATTCAAATCGCACTAATACTGAAGAACTTCCGGCTGTCATCTGTAGTATTATATATATAAGTGATTGCCGAGATGTCAATATTGTATGCGTCCCATTCAAATCGCACTAATACTGAAGAACTTCCGGCTGTCATCTGTAGTATTGTATATATAAGTGATTGCCGAGCTGTCAATATTGTATGCGTCCCATTAAAATGGCACTAATACTGAAGAACTTCCGGCTGTCATCTGTAGTATTATATATCTAAGTGATTTGCGAGCTGACAATATTTATTAATTGTCCCATTCAAATCGCCCTAATAATGCTGTTCCAAACTGTTGTTTACGTATATGTTGTATTGTAGTATTGAGTGGTAAATTTCTGAAAGGGGCGGTACAGTCGTGAATCTGTAATGTGTATGGTTGAATCTTCTAATGACGTCATCATATTATTAACCTGCCTATGTAGTTCTGAAATCCTCATTGTGTTGTTGTATTGTGCTACATTGTTATTGTGTGCTGAATAAAATATAAATGTGTGCTTTGTGGTTGCGTGATGGGTGATGCGTGTTATGTACATATACGTATATATTGTGATTGCGTCCCACATATGCTGACTTCTATATAGCGGTCTGGCATTGTGGTTCCTTCCCATAAAGTGACATCTGTAATCTGGTGTAATGATGTTCTTCTTGTACGTAATTCCTAATGGTTTATTGTGATGGAATCATGATGTTAAAAGTACAGTAAAATACATATGTTCTGTTTTGTGATTCCTAGAGAGAATGTAATGTGTTTTCCCCCCATCATTTGAATGCACATGTATGAGTGAATGATAAAAGTAATGTATGTGCATCCATGACTGATCATGTGTTAAGCCTATGTAGATATGCAGTTGCTGCAAGCATATGAGTTGAATAAATGAAATGCAATAATAAAAGTAAATGAGAGGTGTTTCCCATTGTGTACTGTTTGTGAATCCTGAAATGTTGTATTTATTTTTGTGTCCGTTTAAATGTGATTTTATTTGTAAAAATGTTTGTTACTAGTGATGTTGATTTGTAGTTGATGTAATGTAAAAGTATGAAACAATTTAATGCTGTTGTGAATATTCAATAAGTAAAATCCATAAGTCCACCATAGGGAAATAGGCATTTCTTGATCTATTTGTCATAGCTGGGTCTAACGCAGAAAAGCTTTTTTTTTTTTAAAAGATTTCTAGCGCTGGTATTTGGAGTTTTTTTGTCTACGCTTTTTGCGTGCGTTAGGGAAATCTGTCTGTCGCGTGCACGAGCACGTCTTCCCCATAGAAGTCAATGGAGGCTCAAAATTTTGGTAAAAAAAAAATCAAAGACTGGTTTTCCTCGTAAAGTGAGTGACGTCATGAGCCTGTGTGAAAAAGTAGCTAAATCGTGTTCATTTTGTAATAAATAACTTGTTTGTGTATGTAATGTGGTGTATATTTTTGGTATGCATCGATGAGTGTATGTTTGTGATAATATTATTAGTTAGATGCAGCTATATGAGGGTCTTTTCCCGTGTGTCAATGTTAGTCAATGGCAAAATGGATTTGTGTTGTTTTTTTTCTAACACCCGAGATCTCGCAACTTTGATCCTTTCTATTTTGAAGAAAAAATATTAAATCTGAAAAATAAATATAGTGTAGTGTTTGTATGAGTGTAAGTGTACCTTGTGTAATATTTGTTTTTTGATTCGTGGATGTTTATTTTGTCGGTAGATGTTAACTACTGGGTCTGAGCTGTCGGTAGAGATTTGTGCGTTGGGTGTTTTTTGAGTGTCGGTAACTAAACTCTAAATACCGGAGGGCGGTAAAAACCAGCGTTAGGAGCCTCTAACGCTGGTTTTCACGGCTACCACCAAACTCAAAATCTAGGCCATAGAGTTTCTAAATGCACATATGTATTTGTGGAATGTGCATAATGCGATGATGTCATAGTGATCGTTTTGCATAACATTCTCCTAATTTAGTATCTCAAAACCTAAATGCTGATTTCTGATGGTATCGTATTTGTTAAAGGGCCACTAAACCCAAAATCTTTTTTTATGATTCAGATAGAGAATAGAAATTTAAACAACATTACAATTTACTTCCATTATTTATTTTGCTTAATTTTTTTAAATATCCTTAGTTGAAGAAAAAGCAATGCATATGGTGAGCCAATCACACGATGCTTCCATGTGCAGCAACCAATCAGCAGTTAGTGAGCATATCTAGATATGCTTTTCATCAAAGAATATCAAGAGAATAAAACAAATTAGATAATATAAGTAAATTAGAAAGATGTTTAAAATTGCATTCTCTTTCTAAATTATAAAAGAAAAAATGTGGGTGGCATGTCCCTTTAAGTGTTGTAAATGTTTAATTTGAATAATGTTTCCAAATCGCCAATGCAAATGTTTTGTTTGTGTATCAGTGTGCAATTCTTGTTTCATGTTCTTTTGTTCCGTGATGCAGATTGCAACTTATTTTCCATATCCTCATTTAGTGTAAATGTTGTGTAGTATTTGTTGTAAAGGATTGTGAATGTTGAATGCGTATGTGCTATGTTGTGTGTGGACATTTGATCTGATTCTTTTTAGTGTCCGTTATGTTGTATGTGTAATTTGACAGAGCAGTGTGTAGTTCTCGCGATATCGAGTGTTAGATGAAAAATCCGTATATTCAGTTTGCATTGGTCTCTATGGGATAATCCATTACGCGTCCGTGATTACGCTAGGGAAATAAACACGGTACTCATGTTACTGCGATGCGTAACAACTAGGGTTGCCACCAAGCCGGTATTTTACCGGCAAAGCTGATAATCAGTGATTAGCAGCCGGTACCGGCATAAGTAAAATACCAGCAATGTAAAAGCTGTTTTTCTTTGCAGCTTTTTATTGCTAACAAGTGGGTCTGGCTACGCATTCTATCAAGCAGAGCAGCAGGGCACTAAGTTGGGATATACAAATCCCAATGCTTTGTTTGTAACACACACTACCCGTTCGGGCAGACAGTGTCCCCTCCCCTGTGACCTCTCACATTTGACATGTAACGGTTTCTGTTTGCTGCGGGGGGGCGGGGTCTGCATAGAGAACAACGGACTCAACGGAGTGAAGTTTGTTTACTTTCTCCTGGACAGAAAGGAACTGTCCTCTTCCCTACCAGTCCTGCTGAGAGTGAAATGTAAGCTGATGTACTTTGCAGTGTCGCATTTCTTTAGCCAACAACTAACTGTTTAACCCCTTGTCTGCTAGATGGCTGTGTAAATTAGATGTGCACAGTACAGCCCTATCTGGCAGTTCAGGGGCTTAAACAGTGTGTTAGTGTAAAATGTACAGTAAAAATGTAAATTTTTATTGATTGCTTGTTAATAGTTTTCTTTAACATTCACCTTAAAAGAATGTAATATATATATATATGTGTGTATGTATGTATATACAGTATATATAAAGTTAATAAATTAATAGTTAGGAGAAGAACAACCAGAATCTTCCAAATGCTAGGGAAGGAGATATTTACTCTGGTATCTAATTTAGTCAGTGTTGTAAAGGCAGCATATTGACCTGGTGCAAACCCCTATAATTAATTCTAAATTAAAAATTTTAAAGAGAAGAAACTTTACACAGTAGAGCTATATGAGTTACTGTGATTTAAGTAGGGGATTTCAGCACTCAAAAAAAATTACTACTCCTTAATATAATATGTAGATATACAGCTGAGGTATTATGTCAAACCCAAAGAAACACAGACACATACTGGTCAAATCAAATGCAATTTAATTATTACATATACCAACAGCTAGCAAAGGTCAAATAATTCATATTATTTCATCATATAAACATACCACTGCAGTGGGGGTATTAACATTGGAATCAATCTGATATTGAAAAAACTGTGAACCAACAGGCAAACATAAACATATTATGCATATTGAAAGGGATGCAATCCACAATAGACCATATAGACCGAATATTACCAGCCTAATATAGACTAAATAAAGTCCTTTAACCCCTTAATGACAACTGACGTACCAGGTACGTCATGCATTAACAAGTAGTTAATGACAATGGACGTACCTGGTACGTCAGTTGTCTAGGAGAGTGCTGGAAGCGATCGCAATCGCTTCCAGCAGCTCTCAGGGTATTGCAGTGATGCCTCCATATGGAGGCATCCTGCAATACCTTTTTAGAAGACTCCGATGCAGAGAGGGCCACTCTGTGGCCCTCTCTGCACCGGTAGTTCGTTGGTGGGTGGGAGCGCAACAGGGAGGTGGGTGGGCGGCCCATCGCTACCCGGCATCCGGTTCCTAGAAGTGCAATGTGCACGCCGGGTGCCGGGAGCGCGCGGGGGCGCGCGCATTACCTGGCCACTGACACCAATGAGGGAAGAGGGGGGGGGGGGAATATATATTTTTTTAAATCATATAAAAGGATCTGGGAGGGGGAGGGGTAGGGGTATTGTGGGGGGCTGCTACACTACAGAAAACCCCCCAAAAAAGAAAAAAAGCAGAAAATACTTATATGTTTTTGTGCAAATTGGGTACTGGCAGACAGCAGCCAGTACCCAAGATGGCCGCAATTAGATAGGGGAGAGGGTTAGAGAGCTGGGGGGGGGGGGGATCATGGAGGTTGGGGCTAAGGCAGGAGTCCATCACAGCTAAAATATTTTATTTTTTTTATAAAAAAAAAAAAAAAACTCCTTTTATTTAGTACTGGCAGACTTTCTGCCAGTACTTAAGATGGCGGGGACATTTGTGGGGTGGGGGAGGGAAGAGAGCTGTTTGGGAGGGATCAGGGGGTGGGATGTGTCAGGTGGGAGGCTGATCTCTACCCTAAAGCTAAAATTAACCCTGCAAGCTCCCTACAACCTACCTAATTAACCCCTTCACTGCTGGGCATAATTTACGTGTGGTGCGCAGCAGCATTTAGCGGCCTTCTAATTACAAAAAAGCAATGCCAAAGCCATATAAGTCTGCTATTTCTGAACAAAGGGGATCCCAAAGAAGCTTTTACAACAATTTGTGCCATAATAGCACAAGCTGTTTGTAAATAATTTCAGTGAGAAACCTAAAATTGTGAAAAATGTAAAGTTTTTTTTTTATTTGCTCGCATTTGGCGGTGAAATGGTGGAATAAAATATACCAAAATGTGCCTAGATCAATACTTTGGGTTGTCTTCTAACAAAAAATATATACATGTCAAGGGATATTCAGGTATTCCTGACAGATATCAGGGTTCCAATGTAACTAGCGCTAATTTTGAAAAAAAGTGGTTTGGAAATAGCGAAGTGCTACTTGTATTTATGGCCCTATAACTTGCAAAAAAAGCTAAGAACATGTAAACATTGGGTATTTCTAAACTCATGACAAAATTTAGAAACTATTTAGCATGGGTGTTTTTTGTTGATTGTAGATGTGTAACAGATTTTGGGGGTCAAAGTTAGAAAAAGTGTGTTTTTTTTCCATTTTTTCCTCATATTTTATTATTTTTTTTTAGTAAATTATAAGATATGATGAAAATAATGGTATCTTTAGAAAGTCCATTTAATGGCGAGAAAAACGGTATATAATATGTGTGGGTACAGTAAATGAGTAAGAGGAAAATTACAGCTAAACACAAACACTGCAGAAATGTAAAAATAGCCATTGTCATTAAGGGTAAGAAAATTGAAAAATGGTCCGGTCATTAAGGGGTTAAGCAGAAGTAGCAGTCCTAGGTGGATGAACTGCCTCCCCCAACAAATACACACTTGAAAGAGTTAAGCCGTAGTGATCACAGCAACCTGATTCTTAAATAACCTGTAGTCAGCTGACAACCAAGGTAAAAGCGTCCTCCAACGTCAGCTATATTTATATTCCACAGTGTAATGAATTCTTTTTTAGACTTCCACATCCATACGTTGTAGGAAATATTATGCAAGAATAGATATAGCCTTAGCTAGTTGTTTAAAGAAAAACAGCACTGTCCAGGTATTATGGCATCTCATAGGGCGTAAGAAAAGCAGACCAGGACTTTTATCTCCGACATCCAATCTCACCTATCCCTTAACTCTGTCACGTCTCCTTATTCTTTGGGACGCTGGTTGAAGTGGGTAAGATGTAATCGCCTCTGCCAAACCGCTTCCGGACACGTTAAAGGGCAACACCGCTTGTGATTCCAAGTGCCCAAACTTGCTGCTCTTGTTTGAATGACTGTGTTGACGTGCGTTTCGCCCCACAATTCTGTGCGAAAGGGGCCTCGTCAGGACTGTCAATCACTCACGGCTCTTGGTTTTTGTTGATTCCTTCTCGTTAGGGGAGTGGCTGGAGTATATACTTGCTTTCCAATCAAACAAGCCTCTTTTGTCACACCTCTGTGTTTCAATCTACTAAGCCTCTTGAGTGATGCATCTTTTAGTATTAAATACAACATTGCCTTTAGGAAAAAGAGCAACAAGTGAAATATAGAGTAACAAATCAATGGCAGTGTAAAAAACCATTATGTGCTGAATTTCAACTAAACATGCAAATAATAGCTATGACAGCTATTAATACATGAGAGATTCGAAAACTAAAGTGAACTCTTCATTCTATATACAAAGATATATATACGCTATATACGCTGGCAGCTATCATACCATATGAAATGCTAAAGACTACTTAAAACATTTTTGGGAAACTCATTGAATTACAAGTGTTTCCTTCCACAATTGAAAAGATACTGACTATTCCATAATCCATCCTATTCCATATTCCATCCTGAACCTCTGAAAAAAGGTATTCCCTATGGCCAACTATTAAGATTAAAGAGGAATTGTTCCTCAAAAATAAAGTTTGAACATCATGCAGAGATAATGTGTAAAAGATTTATTGAAAGAGGTTATTCTCATAATCTAATTAAACGAACCATGAACAAGGTAAGAAAACTTAATCAAAGTGACCTGTTATATTCCAAAAAAGTCAATAAAAAAACTGATAATAATGTAAGATTTATTACTACTTTTACTTGTCAGTAGCAAAATATAAAAGACATTCTATCTCAGAATTGGCATTTATTAACCTTAGATGATAAAATTGCTGAAAAAGTAAGAAGAAAAACCCTTTTGGCCGCTAAAAAGTCTCCTAGCTTAAAAGATAAGTTAGTTAAAAATAGATTTGTAAGGTATGAACCTGAAAGCAATTGGTTAAATAAATACCAACAGGTTAAGGGCAATTTCCCATGTGGACATTGTGTGTACTGCCCATATATGCTAAAATGTAAGTCCTTCTCAGCAAATACTGGAAAACAGTTTGATATTAGATGCTTCTCTAATTGTAACTCCATCAGGGTTGTCTATCTTTTACAATGCTTCTGTCCCCTGTTCTATGTTGGAAAAACAAAGCGAATGTTTAAGGACAGGGTACAGGAGCATAGAGATGACATCCTCTATGAAAGAGACACGAATGTGGCCCGACATTTTAAGGATTTTCACAATAGTAGTACTGTCTCTTTAAAATTTGTGGGAATTGATAGAGGTATCACTAATGGAAGAGGAGGGGACAACAACAAATGTCTTTTAACCCCTTAAGGACCAGCGACGTACCCTGTATGTCGCTGGCCTTTTTTTGGGACTTGATTGTTTTATAGCGTGGTCTTGCCACCAGCGTTGAGACTGCTCTATTCCACAAAGCCTTCTGGAGGGAGGGCATTAATAGCGTGTTCTTGCTAGACTTGTGCTATTATGTCCTGAAAAAACCCTTAACGACCAGTGACATACAGGGTACATTGTGGTCATTAAGGGGTTAAATAAGAAAGCAAGATGGACATATGTGTTAAAAACAGTATACCACTTTGAAAGAATTGAGTTTGGGTCTTTTTTGGGTTAAAATCTATATTGCTGTTAATGGTCTAGCTTAGATAGAAACAAAAATAACTTATCTATGGAATAGTCACTATCTTTTCAATTTTTCTAAACTGTGGAAGGAAACACTTGTAATTCAATGAATTTCCCAAAAATATTTTAAGTAGTCTTTAGCATTTCATATGGTATGATAGTTGCCAGCGCTTTGTATATAGAATGAAGAGTTCACTTTAGTTTTCGAATCTCTCATGTATTAATAGCTGTCATAGCTATTATTTGCATGTTTAGTTGAAATTCAGCACATAATGGTTTTTGGCACTGCAATTAATTTGTTACTCTATATATATCACTTGTTGCTCTTTTTCCTAAAGGCAATGTTGTATCTAATACTAAAAGATGCATCACTCAAGAGGCTTAGTAGATTGAAACACAGAGGTGTGACAAAAGAGGCTTGTTTGATTGGAAAGCAAGTGTATACTCCAGCCACTCCCCTAACGAGAAGGAATCAACAAAAACCAAGAGCCGTGAGTGATTGACAGTCCTGACGAGGCCCCTTTTGCACAGCATTGTGGGGCGAAACGCATGTCGACACAGTCATTCAAACAGGAGCAGCAAGTTTGGGCACTTGGAATCACAAGCGGTGTTGCCCTGTAACGTGTCCGGAAGCGGTTTGGCAGAGGCGATTACATCTTACCCACTTCAACCAGTGTCCCAAGGAATAAGGAGACGTGACAGAGTTATGGGATAGGTGAGATTGAATGTCGGAGGTAATAGTCCCGGTTAGCTTTTCTTACGCCCTATGAGATGCCATAATACCAGGACAGTGCTGCTTTTGTTTAAACAACTAGCTAAGGCTATATCTATTCTTGCATAATATTTCCTACAACGTATGGATGTGGAAGTCTAAAAAATAATTCATTACACTGTGGAATATAAATATAACTGACATTGGAGGACGCTTTTACCTTGGTTGTCAGCTGACTACAGGTTATTTAAGAATCATTTTGCTGTGATCACTACGGCTTAACTCTTTCAAGTGTGTATTTGTTGGGGGGGGGCAGTTCATCCACCTAGGACTGCTACTTCTGCTTAAAGGACTTGTTTAGTCTATATTAGGCTGGTTATATTCGGTCTATATGGTCTATTGTGGATTGCATCCTTTTCAATATGCATAATATGTTTATGTTTGCCTGTTGTAGAAAGGGGAGTGCTGCTGCAGTATGCTTCCGCCGGGTAGAAGGAAGAGGGGTAGAGCAGACCAACTCGAGAAAAAAGGGTAGAGTGGAGCCAACCAAAAAAAGCGGCGGACTACCGCAAAAGAAAGTAAGAGAAAAACGGATGGCTGCTAAGCAACAGTAAAAAGGTTTATTTATTCCAATAAAAAAATACACATATTAGTGAACAAAGTCACAACAAACAAAGGAAGGGAACAGCGATCTTACATGTTTCACGCACACATGCGCTTAATCATAGATGCTGAAGACAAGTATGGACAGCTGCTATATTTAAAGGGGCAACGCACCAATGAAAAATTTCAGTCACTTTAAATCATACAATCAATGGTTGTCACACAGACATCCAATTAATTAATAAAGTGTGTGTCCACAATAAATACAGCAGATCAGATAAAAAGAAAAACATATTCAATATACTTGTGGAGGAGAAACAATATCTGGCACATATTGAAAAAAGTTGTGATGTAAAAAATAATAATAATGCATATATAATAATTTTTGAACATTGATTTACAAAGAATATATAATAGTAAAAACACAGAAAGCAGAAAACTAAGTACCAGGAAAAATTTGAAAATTGCTGCAAGTCCTTAAAAAACAAACAAAGTGTCACAAAATGCAATCTTTATATCCTAAGCATCAACACAGATATTACACATCATTTGACAGAGTGTCACAATGGATCTGAGAGGTTTTTTTCTCTTATATGCTTGCCTGTTGGTTCACAGTTTTTTCAATATCAGATTGATTCCAATGTTAATACACCCTCTGCAGTGGTATGTTTATATGATGAAATAATATGAATTATTTGACCTTTGCTAGCTGTTGGTATATGTAATAAATCAATTGCATTTCATTTGACCAGTATGTGTCTGTGTTTCTTTGGGTTTGACATAATACCTCAGCCGTATATCTACATATTAGATCAAGGAGTAGTAATTTTTTTTGAGTGCTGAAATCCCCTGCTTAAATCACAGTAACTCATATAGCTCTACTGTGTAAAGTTTCTTCTCTTTAAAATTTTGAATTTATATATATATATATATATATATATATATATATATATATATATATATATATATATATATATATATATATATATATATATATATATATATGGAATAGAGAGAAGACAAGCGCACAGGGGGTGCACCTAGTGCAATAAATGACAAACTTGGTGACTTCAAAATAAAAAGATGTACAGCGCACTCACGTGATTCCACCTCAAACATATGAGGTATGGTAAAGACACTTGTAATATAGTAGCAGGTGCTCCTCCTCCGGGAAATCTCCTGCCTGGATCAGACTGCTCCTTGGGACACACTCAGACTGCAGGAGAGTACACCTCCACGTGTACAGCTAGTCAGAAGTCCTATATCTTTATTAAAAGAGGGTCAGGGCCAGGGACTACTATATACACAGGAGTTTATTCAGACATGTATTTATTTACAAGTGTCAGTAAAAGGTTAACAAAGTAGGAGGTCACAAACGACCATAAAATATAAAACCATATAAAAACGTCAGAAATATATAACAAAAATTGTTCACATAAACTTGCTCACAGCACGAGTCTGATCAACAGCTGCTGCAGAAGATGAACCACATGCAGCTGATCAGCTATTTTGCAAGCTAAGAATAATTGCTGAATGGCGGGGGCGGAGCTTGACTAGTTTTGTTGCGCTATTGGCTACTTTTTCAGAGGTCAACGTGGAGGCTGTACATGTGGCGGTGTACTCGCCTGCAGTCTGAGTGTGTCCCAAGGAGCAGTCTGATCCAGGGAGGAGATTTCCTGGAGGAGTAGCACCTGCTACTATATTACAAGTGTCTTTACCATACCTCATACGTTTGAGGTCGAATCACGTGAGTGTGCTGTACATCTTTTTATTTTGACGTCACCAAGTTTGTCGTTTATTGCACTAGGTGCACCCCCCGTGCGCTTGTCTTTTTTCTATTCCATAGAATACCTGGGAGGATCCTCTTCTGAAGAGGTGAATCTTTTTTTTTTTGCTTGGACTGAGATGCACTTTGTGGGGATTGTTTGGAACTGAACCTAAGGATACCTAATAAACACTCTCTCCTAAGGATTGCCTATTTAAGTAGTTATATTCACCTGCTGTCAGATACCAGTCACGCTTGTGTATATATATTATATGTATTCAGTGGAGGTGTAGAGATTTGGCAGAATCCAGATCCATTACCAGACTACATTTCGATATATAGATTGTATTATCATACTGTACACCTATAATACACTATATCACCACACAGACGGCTAGATTACAAGCTTTTCATTTTGAGCTGTGCAGTGCTAACAAGCAGTTTTCTCTCACCGCTCACTTACATGCAGCGCTGGTATTACGAGTTTTTACAAACCCGTTGTTAAAAGACAAGAAGTGAGCGTTGAGCAAAATTTTGCCTATTACCGCACTCCAATACCAGCGCTGCTTAAGTCAGCGGTGAACTGGTCGTACGTGCTCGTGCACGATTTCCCCATAGGAATCAACAGGGAGAGCAGGCTGAGAAAAAGTCTAACACCTGCAAAAAAGCAGCGTAAAACTCAGTAATGGAGCCCCATTGATTCCTATGGGGAAATAAAATTTATGTTTACACGAACACCCTAACATGAACCCCAAGTCTAAACACCCCTAATCTTACACTTATTAACCCCTAATCTGCCGCCCCCGACATCGCGACACCTGCATTATATTTATTAACTCCTAATCAGCTGCTCCGGACACCGCCACCACCTACATTATACTTATGAACTCCTAATCTGCTGCCCCCAACATCGCCGCCACCTACATTATATTTATTAACCCCTAATCTGCCGCCCCCAATGTCGCTGCCACTTACCTACATTTATTAACCCTAAATCTGCCGTCCCCAACGTCGCCTCCACTATATTAAAGTTATTAACCCCTAAATCTAAGTCTAACCCTAACACTCCCTAACTTAAATATAATTTAAATAAATCTAAAGAAAATTACTATCATTACCTAAATTATTCCTATTTAAAACTAAATACTTACCTATAAAATAAACCCTAAGCTAGCTACAATATAACTAATAGTTACATTGTAGCTAGCTTAAAATTTATTTTTATTTTAGAGGCAAGTTTGTATTTATTTTAACTAGGTAGAATAGTTACTAAATATTTATTAACTATTTAATAACTACCTAGCTAAAATAAATACAAAAGTACCTGTAAAATAAAACCTAACCTAAGTTACACTAACACCTAACACTACACTATAATTAAATAAATTAACTAAATTAACAACAATTAAATCAATTAAATTAAATTAGCTAAAGTACAAAAAACAAACAAACACTAAATTACAGAAAATAATAAACAAATTACAAGATATTTAAACTAATTACACCTAATCTAATAGCCCTATCAAAATAAAAAAAAAACCTTCAAAATAAAAAACCCTAGCCTAAACTTAACTACCAATAGCCCTTAAAATGGCCTTTTGTGGGGCGTTGCCCCAAAGTAATCAGCTCTTTTACCTGTAAAAAAAAATACAAACAACCCCCCCCCCAACAGTAAAACCCACCACCCACACAACCAACCTCCCAAATAAAATACTATCTAAAAAAACCTAAGCTCCCCATTGCCCGGAAAAGGGCATTTGGATGGGCATTGCCCTTAAAAGGGCAGTTAGCTCTTTTGCAAGCCCAAACCCTAACCTAAAAATAAAACCCACCCAATAAACCCTTGAAAAAAACCTAACACTAACCCCCTGAGGATCGACTTACCGGCATCTTCTATCTTCATCCATCCGGCGCGGAGCGGGTCCATCTTCAAGACATCCGACGCGGAGCATCCTCTTCATTAGACTAAAGACGAATGAAGGCACCTTTAAGTGATGTCATCCAAGATGGCGTCCCTTAGATTCCGATTGGTTGATAGAATTATATCAACCAATCGGAATTAAGGTAGAAAAAATAGAATTGAGCTCGCATTCTATTGGCTGTTCCAATCAGCCAATAGAATGCAAGCTCAATGCTATTGGCTGATTTTTTCTACCTTAATTCTGATTGGCTGATACAATTCTATCAGCCAATCGGAATCTAAGGGATGCCATCTTGGATGACGTCACTTAAAGGTACCTTCATTCGTCTTTAGTCTAATGAAGAGGATGCTCCGCGTCGGATGTCTTGAAGATGGACCCGCTCCGCGCCGGATGGATGAAGATAGAAGATGCCATCTGGATGAAGACTTCTGCCCATCTGGAGGACCACTTCACCCGGCTTGGATGAAGACTTCTCCCAGCTTCGTTGAGGACTTCGGCCCGGCTTGGATGAAGACTTCTCCTGGTAAGTCGATCTTCAGGGGGTTAGTGTTAGTTTTTTTTAAGGGTGTATTGGGTGGGTTTTATTTTTAGGTTAGGGTTTGGGCTTGCAAAAGAGCTAACTGCCCTTTTAAGGGCAATGCCCATCCAAATGTCCTTTTCAGGGCAATGGGGAGCTTAGGTTTTTTTAGATAGTATTTTATTTGGGGGGTTGGTTGTGTGGGTGGTGGGTTTTACTGTTGGGGGAGTTGTTTATATTTTTTTTTTACAGGTAAAAGAGCTGATTACTTTGGGGCAATGCCCCGCAAAAGGCAATTTTAAGGGCTATTGGTAGTTTAGTTTAGCCTAGGGGTTTTTTTTATTTTGGGAGGCTTTTTTTATTTTGATAGGGCTATTAGATTAGGTGTAATTAGTTTAAATATCTTGTAATTTGTTTATTATTTTCTGTAATTTAGTGTTTGTTTTTTTGTAATTTAGCTAATTTAATTAAATTGATTTAATTGTTGTTAATTTATTTATAATGTAGTGATAGGTGTTAGTGTAACTTAGGTTAGGTTTTATTTTAAAGGTACTTTTGTATTTATTTTAGCTAGGTAGTTATTAAATAGTTAATAACTATTTAATAACCATTCTACCTAGTTAAAATATATACAAACTTGCCTGTAAAATAAAAATAAATCCTAAGCTAGCTACAATGTAACTATTAGTTATATTGTAGCTATCTTAGGGTTTATTTTATAGGTAAGTATTTAGTTTTAAATAGGAATAATTTAGGTAATGATAGTAATTTTCTTTAGATATATTTTAATTATATTTAAATTAGGGGGTGTTAGGGTTAGACTTAGATTTAGGGGTTAATAACTTTAATATAGTGGCGGCGACATTGGTGCGGCAGATTAGGGGTTAATAAGTGTAGGTAGGTTGCGGTGACATTGGGGGCGGCAGATTAGGGGTTAATAAATATAATCTAGGTGTCGGCGATGTTGGGGGCAGCAGATTAGTGGTTCATAAATATAATGTAGGTGTCGGCGGTGTCTGGAGCGGAAGATTAGGGGTTAAATTTTTTATTATTGTGTTTGCAATGTGGGAGGGCCTCGGTTTAGGGGTTAATAGGTAGTTTGTGGGTGTTAGTGTACTTTTTAGCACTTTAGTTATGAGTTTTATGTTACGGCGTTGTACCATAAAACTCTTAACTACTGACTTTAGAATGCGTTACAGATCTTGACAGGGTAGGGTGTACCGCTCACTTTTTGGCCTCCCAGGACAAACTCGTAATACCGGCGCTATGGAAGTCCCATAGAAAAAAGACTTTACGAAGTTTACGTAAGTTGTTTTGCGGTAAGGCCAAAAAGTGTGCGGTGACCCTAAACCTTCAAGACTATTAATAGCAGCGGGCGTAAAAAAGCAGCGTTAGGACCTCTTAACGCTGCTTTTTACCCTAACGCACAACTCGTAATCTAGCCGAGAGTCTGTTAAATATAAATATTGGTACACTTTCCTAGTCTATCTTCATATAGCTCTGTTTCACTCTCTATTTCTGATATATATATGTGTATATATATATATATATATATATATGTATATATATATATGTGTGTGTATATATATATATATATATATATATATATATATATATATATATATATATATATATGGAAAAGAGAAAAGACAAGCGCATGGGGGGTGCACCTAGTGCAATAAATGACAAACTTGGTGACTTCAAAATAAAAAGATGTACAGCGCACTCACGTGATTCCACCTCAAACATATGAGGTATGGTAAAGACACTTGTAATATAGTAGCAGGTGCTCCTCCTCCGGGAAATCTCCTGCCTGGATCAGACTGCTCCTTGGGACACACTCAGACTGCAGGCGAGTACACCGCCACAGCTAGTCAGAAGTCCTATATCTTTATTAAAAGAGGGTCAGGGCCAGGGACTACTATATACAAAGGAGTTTATTCAGACATGTATTTATTTACAAGTGTCAGTAAAAAGTACACAAAGTAGGAGGTCACAAACGACCATAAAATATAAAACCACATAAAAACGTCAGAAATATATAAAAACAAAAAATGTTCACATAAACTTGCTCACAGCACGAGTCTGATCAACAGCTGCTGCAGAAGATGAACCACATACAGCTGATCAGCTATTTAGCCATTTTTCAAGCTGAGAATGAATGCTGAATGGCGGGGGGCGGAGCTTAACTAGTTTCATTGCGCTATTGACTACTTCTTCAGAGGTCCACGTGGAGGTGTACTTGCCTGCAGTCTGAGTGTGTTCCAAGGAGCAGTCTGATCCAGGCAGGAGATTTCCTGGAGGAGTAGCACCTGCTAATATATTACAAGTGCTAGCGCGGACCTGGTCCTATACCGCAGATATATAGATGATATACTGATTATATGGAAAAGCACATCTCAAGATCTCGAATATACCATAGAGGTTATGAATCAAAATATCTTAAACCTAAAGTTTACACATATATGGAGTCAAACAGAAATTGTATTCTTAGATTTAAAAATAGAAGCCAAAAATGGGGAATGGGAACATCTACAAACTTCAAAGAAGTTGACAGCAACAATTACATTCACAACCTAAGTTGTCACCATGAAAACTGGAAAAGTAATATTCCAAAGGGTCAACTTCTAAGGAGCAGAAAGAATTGCTTGAATACTGAAGTATGGGAAGAACAGGCCAAACAACTTAAACATTTTTTTTATGGAAAGGTGCTATAATGAAGAACAACTGGATCTCAGAATGGAAGAAGTAAGAAGGATTGAAAGAAAAGAGCTAAGCAAGTATAAAGACCAAAGGAAACCAGAAACGGAAGAAATACTGAATATCCCAATGATCACTGAATATAGTAGCAACAAACAAATTAATTGAAAGAATTTTCAAAAAACATTGGACTCTGTTATAAGAGGATGATATAATTGGAGATAAACTTCCCCAGAAATCAAGATTTGTCTATAGAAGAACAGACAATCTGAAAAATAGACTGGCACTGAGTCTACAACACAAAAAAAGACCAGAGACCAATAATGTATATTGGAAGCGAATTAAGGGTTTCTTCCCATGCCCAACCTGCAAAGCCTGTAAATGTGTGATAAAAGCAAAAAAGTTCCAATCATATCACACTAAAGAACAATACAACATCCAAGACCAAATAAGATGCCAATATAGAGGAATCATTTATCTAATAGAATGTACATGTGGACTGCAGTACATCGGACAGACATCAAGATGTTTGAAAGATAGAATAAGAGAACATCTACTGCTGATAGAAAAATTAAATATGGATACAGTCCTATATAAACATTTTTCAAATAAACATCAAGGTAATACCAAAGATCTGAAATTCATGGGCATACAAGAGGTCAGAAGAAACTGGAGAGGTAGAGATCATGAGAAAAAACTCTTATGATAGAATCAAAATGGATATTTCTGCTTCACATGTTTAACCCTACTAGTCCCCTGGGGTCCTTTTTTTATCCATTGATAGATCAAAATTACATACTGTCAGTATATAGAAGATACCTACCTGGACTTATTAAAGCCCCCCCCTTTCCCTATAATTATGGAATCATGTTCCTTGGATCACCGTAACTAATATGACTGTGATACACAAAGTATCCACAAAGTATGGATTGTAGACAAAGTTTAATAAAATGCTACAATTCTGAAGCTTGTCACTAAAGATCCAAATATGAAATTTCTTCAAGAACTTCTACATATGTTTGCCACATAAATAGAGCGTTAATAGCTCATTACGATGCCTATAAGATCCGACGCATCACACCCATCTGGATCTCAATATATCATATCCAATTATATAGACTTATTGGGCTCCCTTCACAAAGAGCATATGTTCAGATTGGATTTATCAGGAATCCAATCACATAAGACAAGTTACATCTCTAGGTAACCCTCCTCTTACCGTTCACAACGTCCACACACGGTTACAAGGGTAACGCCACTTTGTGTCTGTCATTCATTAGTATTAAAGAGCTTCCTCCGTTTATTATATATGATTTACAATTTGTTCAATAGCACAATCCTCTTCTATTCACTCTTAAATCTATATCCAAATTGTGTCCCTCTTTTAAAGAACATAACACCATTAAACAGTCCAAATGGTTTCATATTATTCAGCACAATATTATTGTGTGTGTATATATATATATATATATATATATATATATATATATATATATATATATGTATATATGTGTCAGGGTTTTTTCCCTGTTGTGTTTGCCACGTGCTGCTGGCAGCCATTTTACTCACCTCTCTTCCTGACTTTTTTTGACTCCTGGCTTGTTATTTGACTTGTGGACTTTTTATTATTTTTTGTTATTAATAAAGGTGTGATTATTTTTGCACTTCTCATCTCAGTCTGATTCCTGGCACCCTGACATTACGCAAAGGCCATGAATCCTCATGGTGCTAAAAATCCACCTTTACCTGCCATCATTTCCAGGATGGATGAACATGATCACCGCTTGGATCAATTTGCACTAGCCCTGCAAACCCTGCTGACTCGCACTGCACATTTGGACCAAAGTGTTCCACAAGTTATGGCTGCTCCTGTTTCCGATGCTGCACCTATGCCTACCAGGAGCATGTCCGGTTCTGCACCTCTACCTCAGCGATATGGAGGCGATCATATTCAGTGCAGAGGGTTTTTGAACCAGGTGGGCATTTACTTTGAGATGTTACCTCAGGCGTTTCCCTCTGACAGAGCTAAAGTGGGATTTCTCATCTCGTTACTCTCTGACACAGCTCTTGCTTGGGCTAATCCCTTGTGGGAGACTAATAAACCTGTGATTTCAAATTACCCTGAATTTGTGGCCTCCTTTCAAAGGGTATTTGATGTTCTGGCTCGCTCCTCCTCTGCTGCTAAACGACTCATGTCCATTCAGCAAGGTACAAGATCTGTTGCTCAGTATGCCATTGAGTTCTATATGCTTGCCGCAGAGGTAGGTTGGAACAATGAAGCCCTTGTTGCCGCCTTCTTTCATGGGCTCTCTGATGCGATTAAAGACAAAGTTGCTGCCAGAGATTTACCAGAGGATCTCGAGGCATTGGTGTCTTTCTTGATCCTAATTGACATCAGACTCAGAGAGAGGCCCTCTTTCAAGGAGCACTTGCGGAAGCCTCCTGTTCCGTTGTCTCCTATGTGTTCGTTCCCACCCAGCCTCCCTCTCCTCCCATGCCTCCTGGTCCCGAGTCACCAGGTACTGCTAAGCCGATGCAGCTGGGATTCACGCGTCTCTCCGCGGCAGAGAGGGCCTTTAGGAGGAGGGAGGGGCTCTGCCTCTAGTGTGGGTTACAGGGTCACCTTTTGAAGTCCTGTCCTACACGGCCGGGAAATGCTCACACCTAAGGTCCTGTCGGGGGCAGACCTTGGGTGGTTTATCCTCATCCCCAGAACCGCTTAAGGAGAAACCTTTGGTCACGGTTGTCCTTTCCTGGGTGGACTCCTCCATAGTCACTAAGGATCTTGTTGACTCTGGTGCTGCGGGCTATTTCATTGACAGTGCTTTTGTATCAAAGCACTACATTCCTGTTTTGCTTCGGTCCGTACCACTTGCTATTGAAGCCATTGATGGCAGGCCCCTTCAGCCCGCACTCGTTTCTCACGAAACTGCTCCATTGTCCATGGCTGTTGGGGCTCTCCATTTTGAAACTCTCCAGTTCCAGGTGATAAACTCTCCGCATTTTCCGGTTGTTCTGGGTTATCCCTGGCTCCAAAAGCACAATTCCAGTCTCGACTGGTGCAGGTCCGAAATTTTGTCATGGTCCCCGCAATGTATTTCCACTTGTCTTTGGAAACCAGTTAAAGTCTTGTGCACTTCTTCGTTATCTCAATTGCCAGAGGAGTACCGAGAATTCCTAGACGTGTTTGACAAGGTGTGTGCCGGTACATTGCCTCCTCACCGGTCTTACGATTGTGCCATAGACCTGCAACCCGGAGCCATTCCTCCTCAGGGCCGAGTGTACCCTCTGTCTGTTGCAGAGAATTGTACTATGGAGGAGTATGTTGCCGATGCTCTGTCTCAGGGGATCATCCGCAAATCCTGCTCTCCTGCATGGGCTGGCTTCTTCTTTGTGAAGAAAAAGGGTGGTGAGTTAAAACCATGTATCAATTATAGGGGTCTTAATTGTCTTTCCATTAAGAATGCTTACCCTATTCCGCTTATTACGGAACTCTTTGACCGCCTCAAGGGAGCTACTGTCTTTACTAAACTTGATTTGAGAGGAGCGTACAATCTCGTTAGGATTAAAGAGGGCATTTAACACCAGGAGCGGGCATTATGAGTATCTTGTAAAGCCCTTTGGCCTATGTAATGTTCCTGCTGTTTTTCAGGAATTTATTAATGATGTCCTATGAGATATGTTGCTACAGTGTGTTGTGGTGTACTTAGACGACATCCTAATACACTCACCCACACTTGAGGCTCATCGTTCTGATATTACACAGGTTCTTCAAAGACTACATGAGAACGGCCTGTTTCGAGAAAAGTGAGTTCCACAAGACTCAAGTAACCTTCCTAGGTTATGTTATCTCTGTTGCAGGGTTCTCCATGGATCCTAACAAGTTATCTACAGTTCTGCAGTGGCCTCGCCCAGTTGGTCTTCGGTCTATTCAACGTTTTTTGGGGTTCGCCAATTACTATAGAAAGTTTATTAAAAACTTTTCTTCCTTGGTCAAACCTATCACAGACATGACCCGTAAAGAGAATGATCCACTCCATTGGTCACCTACTGCCATTATGGCCTTTGATAGTCTTAAGACTGCCTTTGCTGCCGCTCCAGTTCTGGCTCATCCTAACCCTGTCCTGCCTTTCGTTCTTGAGGTCGATGCGTCTGAGACTGGAGTAGGTGCCCTCTTGTCTCAACGTCCCATGCCTGATGGTTCCTTGCATCCGTGTGGTTTCTTCTCTAAGAAATTGTCTCCAGCGGAGTGAAATTATAAAATTGGCGACAGGGAATAACTGGCCATAATTTTGGCACTTAAGGAATGGAGGCATCTTCTCGAGGGTACTAGCGTGCCAGTGCTCATTCTTACTGACCACAAGAATTTAACTTATCTATCTGAAGCAAAACGTTTGTCGCCCCGACAGATCAGATGGGCGCTATTTTTGTCTCGGTTTAATTATGTGGTCTCCTACTTGCCTGGTAGTAAGAATGTTAGGGCTGATGCCCTCTCTCGACAATTTTTGCCTCTGTCCAAGGAGGAGTTTGTACCTACACCTGTTATACCTCCTGACCATATTTTGGCTACCATACGTACTAATTTGACTTCTCCCTTGGGGGAGGAGATCCTGGCTGCACAAACCAATGCACCTCCTGAGAAACCTAATGGTAAGTGTTTTGTTCCTGAGAATCTTCTAACTAAACTTTTGCACACTTACCACTATCCTAAAGCCGCAGGTCACCCAGGCAAGAACCAAATGATTTGGTCTGTCACTCGACAATTCTGGGTCTTCTTCAACCGATTGCTAATAGTGAGTATCCTTGGACACATCTTTCCATGGACTTCATTGTCGAGCTCCCTGTTTCCAATGGAAATACTGTTATCCTTATGGTGGTTGACTGTTTTTCTAAAATGTCACATTGCATTCCCTTGATGAAGCTGCCTACCGCTCAGGAGCTTGCTTCAATTTTTGCCCGGGAGGTCTTCCGTTTACATGGGTTACCCAAGGAGATAGTGTCGGACTGGGGTAGCCAGTTTGTCTCCAGATTTTGGCATTCCTTTTGTGCTCAAATGGGGATCCAGCTTTCCTTCTCCTCGGCATATCACCCTCAATCCAATGGGGCTGCGGAACGGTCTAATCAAGCTCTGAAACAGTTCCTCCGTTGCTATGTCTCAGATCACCACAATAATTGGTCTGAACTGTTACCTTGGGCAGAGTTTGCTCGTAATAGTGCTATTAATGCTTCCTCCAAGTTATCCCCGTTCATAGCGAATTATCGGTTTCAACCATCCTTGTTGCCCAATTCATTCATGTCTCAGGGTATTCCGGCTTTGGATGAGCATCTCCGGCAACTCCGTTCCACGTGGGTGCAGATTCAGGATTGCCTTCATCGTTCTATTCAGCGCCAAAAGTTCCAGGCTGATCGTAAGCATCTGCCCGCACCCTCCTAGCAGGTTGGTGAGAGAGTTTGGCTGTCCTCCCGCAACTTAAACCTTTGTGTGCCTTCCAATAAATTGCCTCCCTGTTATGTTGGTCCTTTTCGAATACTCCGACGGGTTAATCCTGTGGCCTACCCTCTTGACCTTCCTCCTGCTATGCCCATCTCCAATGTTTTTCATGTCTCCCTCTTGAAACCATTGGTTTGTAATCGGTTTACCACTGTGTTGCCTCGCCCCCGTCCTATCTTTGTTGACAACCATGAGGAGTATGAGGTCAGCAGCATTATTGACTCTCGTATGTCCAGGGGCCGTGTACAGTATTTGGCTCACTGGAGGGGCTACGGTCCGGAGGAGAGTTCTTGGGTTCCCTCATTTGATGTTCATGCTCCCATCTTCCTCTGTGCCTTCCATGCCCATTTCCCCAATAAGCCTTTTGTCCTCCCGCGGGGGAGGGGTCATTGAGGGGAGGGTACTGTCAGGGTTTTTTCCCTGTTGTGTTTGCCATGTGCTGCTGGCAGCCATTTTACTCTCCTCTCTTCCTGACTATGGTGCATTGTGGGGGATGCTGCTCACTTCCTGCACTTCCTTTTATGGCCAGACTGGTGTGCATCATCCATGTGAGACAGGATGCAGTCTCAGAATTGTGGTGACATCACTTATTATTTAAAGGGCCTCTGTTCAGTATGCTTTGCCTTTGCGTTGTCACAGACTTGTTTGTGAGAGTTCCTGTGTATTACCTGGCTGCCTGACGTCCTTCCTGGTTCCTGATCCCTGGCTTATTCCTGACACTGCTGTTTTCCTTGTTCCTGATTCTGGCTCGTCTGACTATTCACTTTTGCTCCTGACTCGGCTCGTCTGACTACCAGCTCTGGTTTGGACTCCTGGCTTGTTATTTGACTTGTGGACTTTTTATTATTTTTTGTTATTAATAAAGGTGTGATTATTTTTGCACTTCTCGTCTCAGTCTGATTCCTGGCACCCTGACAATATGTATATATATATATATATATATATATATATATATATATATATATATATATATATATATGTATATATATATATATATGTATATATATATATATGTATATATAAGATCAAAAAAACAATATATAAACTTGCTTAAATCACAATTAAAAAACAATCAAACCGCAGAAACAAATTTGATGGAGCACAAAAAAAGGATAAATGTCCCAGGGTAGGTAATCACGATGGTAATTTCACAGCAGGTGAACCTCAGGGAAAAGAGAAACACATATAGTGAAGTTGTGTGGTTTAAAATATTTTAGAAGAGTCAAAAATGGTACTCACATTGTCTAGAGCTTCAATATCAAGCTCTAGATATAAGTGCACAGAAAACTCCTAGTAGGAGAAAAGGCAAAGAATGATATCCCAGCTTCACAAGGAATGAATCAGAAGTGGTAAAAAAGTACTAACATTTTTTTAAAAACAAGTCACGAGGCATACAAATGAGACTGTCCCAATCATAGACCACGGCAAGCAAAAGACTGTGTATATCACAAAGTCTGGTGAATGTTGTTAGAGGTCCTGTAAGAAACAAGGCTCCGTCCCTTTTGTGATGTCACTACGCTCCAAAGTACGTTTCGCCAATCACAGCTTGGTTTTTTCGAGGATGACATTAAGTTGGTTCTAGTGTTGTTTTGTAGTTGTAATTCCACTTCTGATTGGGTCCTGGATTTTTACACAGGTGTTTTAACAGAGTCCTTCTATCTTAAGGGTCTCATTAAGAAAAATTAAACATATTTAGTTATATAACAATATGTCATACACACAATATAAAATACACATCCTTAACAATACATGAAAAATATATTCAAAATAAAGATGAAAAAATTACATAAGTTTACATGGGAAACTAACCAATGTCCTAGAATCTCAACAAAATGCTAAATATTAATTGCGTGTCTTAGCATCCTGTTCTAACCAAATAGTTTAAAATGCCTGGAATTTTCACCAATGTTAAAATTCATTGACTACAAAATGTATATAATACATTTAAAAAGACATCTGCCTGGAATCAAACTGATAACCTTACTGTCTCAAAAGTATTAGTAATGCAGCCTTAGCCCACTAGGCTAATATAGTTGGTGTTAACTACAAGGGATTTATTTAATCTATTACGAAGAGGTAACCAGAGGAGAATATTATTCTAAAACATGATGCAGTTCAAAATCTTTATTTAGACCATGTGGGACGAAAGTGTTAGGATTAAAGATCCATTTAATTTCTAATCTTCCTAATGTGGCATTTATATCCCCACCTTTCCAATGTATTTGAGCTTTTTAAATACCTAAATATAACTTTATGTGTTTAGGATCACAAATTATGTTTTCTTTTAAAGTGATCGGATAATGCATGTTTGTCAAAACCCTTTTTGATATTAAATACATGTTCCCGAAATCTAACTGAAAGTTTTCTTGAGGTTCTTCCAATATAGATCAAATCACATGAACATTTTTTTTTTTTTATAAATAATTTTTTTATTGAGGTTGAAATTGAAAACAGGATACAACATGCATATTATGTTTCAAAAGGTGCACTAATACAAAGAAAAAAAGTCATATCAAATATACTGATAAGGGTATAGTCATATCCATAGCATCCCAGAGAAGTTTGAATATACATAAAAGAAACCTAATTTTTCCAAATTTTGTTTTGCGTTAAAACATTCTATAGACATAAATCTTATTCTGTAACAGAAAAAATACTAAGAGAATCCTTTGTGTAACTGAAAAATTTGAGTATACATACAAGGAAATTCACATTTTCAAATGTTGTGCTTTGAACATTCTGTGGACATATATAACTTATTACTCAACATAAATGAAGATAAGGAATGCTTCATTAATATCTATAATAGTGAAAGAAATAAACAGTAAACTGCGGATCTTAATACATGGGCTATTAAGGTATAAGAGAACATATAAGAGCCATACAAGCTTGGGTATTTGGTTATAAAATACTATCAAAATCTATGCTGTAAGCTTTCCATATGTTAATAAATTTCCGTGTACTTATGTTGTAGCATATAAAGGATTCTTGACCTTGGGAGAAAAAAAGAAAAGAATGTGTAAGCGGTATTTTGCAAGGGAAACCGCGCAAAAACATTTTGGACTTAATCATTGATGCCAAAATGTATTAAAGGTTGTGGGGAGGAGAGGCATAGAATAATCATAAATTTTCGTAATTGGGAGCAAGAGCCTTTGAGTATATAACTACTGTATAGATGTTCTCATGTTGAGACAAACCAATGGGATATAGAGGAGAGTAGTATATAAGTTCATATAAAAGTCTACATGTGGACTTAAGATAGCACTATTTTGCTAATAGTAAAAAGAAAAAATATTAAACTGCAGGAGACCCTTGTAGCTTACATGTCATATCTGGAATCTTAGCATTCACTGGCTAATCAAAATCTAAACATAAATTCTTTCAACCTAAGTTTGTACCCGTTTCTATAACATAAGAGTGCAATATAACTTACAAAATTTCAAAGAGAAACATAAAAACATCTAAATCATGACAGCCAACTCCCATCAGCTGGGTATGGGCCCTATACCCAGCAATAGGTAAATACAAAGAAACAGATGTCCTTAACTATTACGAAAAATGACACAGTAAGTACATGCATACCCCAAAAGAGAGCGCTGCCCCACTCGCACCCTTTTCATAGCATATAAGTATCTAACTCTGGAGGGTGGCTATATTACCTCTCTATGTGAAAATCATTGCGTAGGCTAGGAACACCTAACAATTTTTTCGTATAAATTCCCCAAATATCAAAGTACTAAAAGGATTTGACTATGGTTAGAGGCTTTCCTAACTCAGGCAGAAATCAAGAGCATAAAAAATCGCCATGTGATATATTACATAAGGAGAAACCTTGGAGAATAATAGTGCACAAGCTCTGGATCCAAAATTATTTCCCTATAAATTGGCTAATAGAGGACCTGTATATAACATATTAAATATCAACAACTTATAAAACTAACATGTCTAAGTCTTCTTATGGATGGTTATCATACACATAATAGTGTTAAACATTAAGCCTGAGTCTGAGTAGTAGATAATATAAAAAATAAATGTGGGTGTGTGAATAAGAGACAACCATCCCCATTGAGCAAATATACATGTCTCATTAGTACTCTATACTTCAAATTTGTTAGGAGATAGTAAATCAAAGTCATATACAAAACATAGCAAAGTCTTTAGGAGTGCTGGGCATATATATATATATACAAACATTAGCAGTCCATTAACTGTAATAAACAGTAGTAGGAGTGTGATGTGAGTCACCAAGATCTGAGGGCCTGTTATGGAACATTCTTTGGGCTGGAGGTACATGGGCTTAAGGATACCCAGAGACTGCATGGAAATGTGGAATTTTATATGCGGGACACCCAATGTACTTTCATAATTCTGTTTTATGTCCATGTCACCCTGTATCCATAAATACAAGATGGGTACAGGGTGTGAGTGCCCCTTGTGGGAGCAATTGTGACTCTATAAACCAAGTGGGCATAAAGGACTTAAATAGTTAATAAGAGCTGTTATTATATTCTGTAATAAGATGTATTTTATTTACGTTTTAGATCTGATTGTGTCTCAGGAGTCTGTCTGGGTAAACTGATTGTGTTTTTGTGTGATTATGTTAACTAGTCTGCCCAACATCAGATTGTCTGAGTAAGCTTTCTTCCCCAGTTAATTAACTTGATATGTTAATCTGTTTTACCTGTGAATAGACAATTGTTAGAGGTTTGATGTATTGTTCATATGTTTGCTTTACTGTTTAGCCAATTCCCTATGTAATCTGAAGCTCTGTAAATCTGGAATGCCAGGGTGTATAAATCTGTGTGCTGCCTTCAAATAAATTATTCATTTTTGTGTTCAGAAAACTGAGTGTTGTCTCAGTTCTGTTCCCCTACATAACTTTAGACTGCGGTCAAAGTGAGATACCAGGAGCTATTGCTCTGGATAAAGGGATGTCCAGGACAAGGGAAGTGTTCTGACGGAGGTACTCATTTGGGCTACCAGGCGGTCCATCACATTTGGTGGCAAGCGCTGGGATTAATTTCTTGTCCTGCTGACAGAGGAGGAGCGGCACCATCACCCGCAGCTATGGAAGCGGAGCTCGTATGGCGAATACAGCAAGTGCAGACCCACCTTGACGAACCTGTTTCTGCACAGGACAAGCTGGGTTGGAGGGATGTGCTGACTAGCTATCAGTCACTAAGCAGAACTACAAAGATTCGCCAATGGCAGCCAGTGAAGGATCGCAGCCAGATTATTAAAGATGATGCAGAGGAAAAATTCCACAGCAGAGTGCGGAGAAGGTTGTCAATCTACGGAGCCAACCCATCCGAAGCAATAGTCCGGGTAACGAACGCTGAGGTGGTGAAGCAGATCACCAGGTATCGGAATATTCAGACAGCTGAGATGCTGGGATCAGATACCTCTAAATGGGAAGTTCCGATATGGGACTTTGAGCGGCAAGTCAAAGTCGCCCTTGCTGTTTTAGGAGGGCCAGTTCCAAAGGAGATGTGCCTGGAATGGAGAGCCCTGATTCGGCTAGAGATGTGGGAAGATGCACTGGAGAATTGGTATGGCTGCAGAGGCAAAGTCCTGCACTCTCCAGAACAGTGCTTCGGGGACTAGGTGAACTTGCGGCTCTGCTTACTGAGAGATCAACTCACAGGTGAGGGGATAGCCGAACTGAAGTGTCTGGTGCAAAGAGAGGTCGAGCTCGAGGATCGGTATAGAGCATTATATTGGTTTGCAGACAGGTGGCAGTCGAGGATAGAAATGCACTATTCCCCGGAAGGTGTTGACTTTGGTGACCCTGGCTTATTATGGGAAGCATTTGAGGAGAAAGTTGATTTTGGCAGTCCCGAGGGATATTGATTCTGGGACATTCAAAGCAGGAGGCAGGAGCTGTTACAGCCATCGGAAGCACTTGCCTTAGAGCCTGACCTGACATGGCTTATCTATCAGGAATGGTACCTTGAGGAGGATTACCTATAACTGCTGGAAAGTGGTCCTTTACTTACTTCAGAGGCAGCGGATCTAGTAGACTTCATATCCACAGATGTTGGTCCAGGAGATGTCGATGAGATAGTGGTCCCCCCATGTGGAGTGCAGGGATGCAGGGAAGTCGGCCCAGGTCCCCAAATACCTGGCATGGGGACCCTAGTCACCCTGTTATCTCCCCAGCTGGACCCAGAGATTGTGGATCTAATTGACTTTTCCTCTGAGGTGTCAGATGCAAATTACTTAACAGAAGAGCAGGCAACAGGGCAGAGTGTTGTTGGCCTCTGCCCACCCCTTTCTGGCACCCCAGAAAACAGGAATGACAGCCTCACGCTGGCAGAGGGACCGGAGGAGCATCCAGCAATCCCAGCGGAGGAGCTGGCATTGGGACCGAATGATGTAGGTCTCTCTCTGCAAGCAATGGCAGATTCCTATCCAGTAAAAGTGGATGGGACTACAGTCTCCACCTGTATTCTCCAGGGATGCTGAGCATACGGCACAGACCCGCAACAGCATGTTGCAGTGAGCCCAGCCACCCTGTTTTCTCTCCAGCGACTGAAAGGACTCCAGGGAGAAGGGACAGTCGGCAATTCTCCCCAGCAGCGGGTATGTTCTATGAGAGAGGCAGAGGTCGGCCGGGTGAGTGATGCTCTGTTTGGGACAATTTGTTTGGGGTACTGTGTGGATACAGGCTTTGGGGGAATGGATCTATGGACTAACTTTGAAGTCAACCCGTCTGGGGTCTCCTCCTGTGTTAGTCTCCTTCCGAAGGGGGAGATATGTGACGTGAGTCACCAAGTTCTGAGGGCCTGTTATGGACCATTCTTTGGGCTGGAGGTACATGGGCTTAAGGATACCCAGAGACTGCATGGAAATGTGGAATTTTATATGCGGGACACCCCATGTACTTTCATAATTCTGTCTTATGTCCATGTCACCCTGTATCCATAAATACAAGATGGGTACAGGGTGTGAGTGCCCCTTGTGGGAGCAATTGTGACTCTATAAACCAAGTGGGCATAAAGGACTTAAATAGTTAATAAGAGCTGTTATTATATTCTGTAATAAGATGTATTTTATTTACGTTTCAGATCTGATTGTGTCTCAGGAGTCTGTCTGGGTAAACTGATTGTGTTTTTGTGTGATTATGTTATAACTAGACTGCTCAACATCAGATTATCTGAGTAAACTTTCTTCCCCAGTTAATTAACTTGATATGTTAATCTGTTTTACCTGTGAATAGACAATTGTTAGAGGTTTGATGTATTGTTCATATGTTTGCTTTACTGTTTAGCTAATTCACTATGTAATCTGAAGCTCTGTAAATCTGGAATGCCAGGGTGTATAAATCTGTGTGCTGCCTTCAAATAAATTATTAATTTTTGTGTTCATAAAACTGAGTGTTGTCTCAGTTCTGTTCCCCTACATAACTTTAGACTGCGGTCAAAGTGAGATACCAGGAGCTATTGCTCTGGATAAAGGGATGTCCAGGACAAGGGAAGTGTTCTGACAGAGGTACTCATTTGGGCTACCAGGCGGTCCGTCACAAGGAGTAACTATCAAAACTATACCAATATTGTTCTAAGGAAGTTCATATCCCTGGAGTACCATATACCTCCAGCAAAAAGGTCTCGTTATGAGATACAATGGGTAGCTGAATGTCGTTTAACATCTCACATTGCCAGTCTTACTCCAACTCTGAGGTCTGTACATCTTGACAAGGGAAATTTAGCCTATTCTGATTTTAAGCACAAGAGCCAGTCTCTCACGGCTCCGGAACGCCTCCATTACAATTAGAAAACATGAGATATAGGAAGAGCACTGTGACATCAACTGGGGATCACTATCCCCTTTGGCAGTCAGAACCATAATGATACAGGTACCGTTGCTCGTAGGAAGTTGTATTGAGACCCCTAAATCAATATTGCAATATCGCCTCTGCTCTCTCTTGCTCCCCAAGTCATCCGAAGGGGTACCGATCAACATTTTAAGCTGCATTACAGAGCCCTTCACATCAGAGTTGCTCTGATCTTCATCCTTCCCTATACAGCATAGCGTGTGGTGAAAAAATATATTGCGGTTAGAGATAGAGTCGTCTTGCCGAGGGGAGTTGATAAGGCCACACCCAGTATGGGTGATAGATTCATCCCCACATCCTCCATTGTACGCACAAACTTCGATAGTTCCATAATAAAGATCTGTACAAGATGTACCTACTTGTATAGATGTAGTATTTCGTGCTGCCGTGTCAGCAAAAGCCTTTGACAAAACCAGCGTTAGGCTATGAAAATGTTTATAGAGGATCTGAGCCATCTCAGACTCCCACATGGCTGAGGCCTTCTTCATGGTTTTAGCACTATCAAACTCACAGATCAAGATATGTCCAGCTGATTTCCCGGGCTCCTTTCCAGCACATATGTTTATGTTAGGAATCTGTCCCAAACATCTTAAAGGTAGAGATATGCAGTAATTCTTTTAATAAAATTGGAGCCAGGAGCTCCTCAGAAACACGTCTTGTTCCCTTAGCAGTTGGCTCCGCCCCCAAATCACATGAACATTTTAATAAATAAATCACATTATTTTAATTACAAGTAATCATTTGTCTTATCTCATACTGTTTGTTCATACCCATTGCTAGGGACCTAATATTTCTATCTTGTTGAGAATTCTTTACAGCCCATACATTTGCCACATTTATAGAAACCTTTAAGGTTTTCCCCTAGCCAGTTATCTTTATTTTTATCTTTAAGAAAACTTTTAGTAATTTTATCCTTAATATTTGGTACTTTTTTAAAGACTATAAATTGCTTTCTGGTATAATGTCTCTCAGACCATAATCTCTCTTAAGAACTTCCCAATGTTTAGTAATAATATTCTTTATCTCTTGATTTTGAGCACAATAATCCATAATAACAGGTCCAACATTTCCGTCTTTACAGGCAAAACTATTGTTCTTTTTATCATTATATTTCAAAAGGATTTCTCTATTTTCATTACCTATTTCTTGTATTATAGAATCAATTTTCTGTTCTGGATATCTCCTTTCTATAACTTTCTTTCTAAATTGTTCAGATTGCTCATAAAAAACACTCTTGTCTCTACAATTCCTCTGCAGTCTACTTATCAGGCTCTTGGGAATATTTTTTAACCAATTGTAAAGATAACAACTGTCTAATTGGATGTAGCTATTAACATCTACAGGTTTGAAATAATTCTTAGTCTTTAATAGACCATTTTCAATATATATATTTAAATCTAAAAAATTTAGTTTCTTGACTGCATTAATGTTTAGTGATTCCATATAAGTTTTTAGATCTCCTTCTGACCCCTTTCAAATTATGAATAGGTCATCAATATATCTATAATAGTATACCAGGTTTGCACCCCCGCCTGCATAGATGTGTACATGGATGTGTTCCCATGCTGACATATATAAGTTTGCATAGCTGGGTGCAAACCTGGTACCCATCGCTGTCCCATTTATCTGCAGGAAAAAGGTATTTTCAAACCAAGAGAAAATTGATTCCAAAATAATTCTAATACCTTACAATATGTAATCTATCTGTATTTGGTCTAATTTTCCATCTTTTTCCAAGATACTTTTAACAGCCTCATTTCCTTTCTCTTTGTTTATATTAGTGTATAGCGATGGTACGTCTGCTGAGACCAACCACTAGTCTTTCTCCCATTAAATATTATCAAGGATTTGTAATATACATAATGTATCTTTAAGATAGGCTCTATTATTGACAATGTATGGTTGAAGAAGCTTGTCTATATATGCTGATAAATTACTGGTTAAAGAACCCACTCCAGAGACAATTGCTCTCCCAGGAGGGTGTAAAGGGTCTTTATGTACTTTAGGCAATACATAGAAAGTGGAGATTTTAGGATAAGTAACATTGATATAATCATATTCCCTTTTTCTAAGTAAAGTTAAATCTAATCCCTTTTTCAAAAAAATGTAAGACTCTATCTTTAAAGACAGGTAAAGAGTCACTTTTCAACTTCTCATAAGTTTTAGTGTCATGTAATTGTCTATAACATTTATTAATGTAATTTTCTTTATCCATGATGACAATGCCTCCAATTTTATAGGCGGGCTTTATAACTAAACTTTTGTCTTTTTCAAGTTGTTCTAGGGCTTGGAATTCTGATTGTTTCAAGTTAAGTTTATGTACCTTTTTCAATTTTCTTAAATCATTCTGAACTAGTTCAGTAAAAGCATCCATTGCAATTGACTTAAATTAGGTTGGGTAAAATTTGGATTTTTTGTTAAGATCAACATGCCTAAAAATGGTACTCGGGGTATTGTTAGTATTTCTCATAATTTAATTATTCTGAAAATATTTCTTTAAAGTCAGATTACGTATAAACTTATATTGAGAGGTGGGAGCATATTTAAGACCTTTATTCAAGACTGAAATTTTCCCTAGTGAGATTATTTTTACTAAGGTTGAAAATACCTTTACAATCTACCACATCCTTCTGTGGTTCCCTTGTTCTTCGTAATTTTTCTTCTTTTTTACATCTGTGTTTTGTCTTAATTGTTTTTTCCTCTTTCCTCTCTCTAAAAAAAGGTCTGCTTCTTCTTCACTACTCAAGATCTCATATCTATTACTCATAGGAGTATCATAATTATCTTGTTCATATGAAACATTTCTAGGTTTTGATTTGTTATCTGTCTTTTTCTTATTATTACCTACTACAGTCCAAGTAGACTCCTGATTATATTCTGGTTTCCTAAAATGTGTAGATTAATTCTCAAGGTAAGTGTTATATGGCCTTCTATAATCAGATTGATATGCCTTTGACTGATTAAATTGTGGCTTATTGTGATTAGTTTTGTTATAAAACCTCTCTCTAGGTTCTTTATGGGATCCTTTGTTTTCCCTAATACTGTCATTATAATCTCTCCTCTGGTTGCCCTCTTCTACAAATACATGATTATTTTCTTTTTTTGAGAATTTTTTTCTCTTTCCTTTCTTTATAATCATTAAGATCTCTTTTATATTTCTTTCTTTTTATTTCTTTAATATTCTCTTTAACATCATCAACTACCTTATTGATGTTCTTCCCTCTTTCTTTAAATTCTGCACTTTCACCAAACAGAGACATTTGCTCCTCAATTAAAATAATGTCTTCTCATGCACACTACAATGGTCTGACAGGCCAGCCTCCTTCTTTGTGTGGAGACTGGATGACACACTAATAGATAGCATGGTTACCCAAAATGAAATTAATAAATTACTCCAAGAATACTTCCAACTTAGCTGACAGCATGCCTTTAACAACCATATGGGGGGCGCATAAGTGTGTTCTTAGAGGGGAACTCATTAAATTAAAGGCCAAACCAATGAGGTCGAAAAGGGAAAGACTTAGTACACTACTTACCCAACTTTCACAGATTGAAATGTCACATAAACGAGACCCCCTAAACACATCCATCTTGGCTGAACTAGAACAAGCTAAAAAGAACGATTTAAATCACCTACAAGAGGAGCAACAAAGAAAAGCTCTCTTTCTGAAACAAGTATTTCATGACCAGAATAACAAAGCAGGGAAGTCATTAGCCAGCGCCATTGCTCGCCATAAACTTAACTCCTATATTCATGAGATTGCTGATACACAAGGTAGAACACAACACGACGCCAAAAACATTACTAAGGCCTTCAGGGAATACTATAATATTCTATATAACTTACACCCTAATACTCCGAACACCACTGAATTCCCAGATGGTGCACTTGGTGTTTCCGCTGCGCAGCAATACCTAGCCAGAGTAGAAACTCCATCACTTTCGGAGGAGGAAAAATCCTCCTTGGAAGAACCATTTACCCTTACAGAAATTTTAAACACTATTAAAGAACTGCATACAGGAAAGCCCTAGCCCAGATGGGCTAGGATCTAAGTATTACAAAACCTTTGCCCAAACTCTCGCCCCACACCTTCTAGCTATCTTTAACTCCACAGCTGAGATGGCTTCCCTCCCCGGTACTATGCTGGAAGCACATATAATTGTGCTCACGAAACCTGGCAAACCACCTACCAAACCCGAAAACTTTCGTCCAATCTCCCTGCTTAATTTGGATATAAAAATACTAGCCAAACTGCTTGCGAATAGACTTAACAAATTTTTACCCCAACTTATTTCTACTGATCAAGTCAGCTTTATCCCAAATAGAGAAGCGAGAGACAACACACTTAAAGTGTCACACTATCTGACACAGTCCACTCGCTACCCGAAGTACTAAAAGAATTTGAACAATATGGCCTAGTATCTAACTTTCATTTAAATCTCAACAAATCTGAACTTCTCAACATCAGTGAACCACATGAGATCTTCACCACCATTAAAAGTCGTTGCCCCATAAAAGTTGTAGGGAAAAAGATTCGCTACTTAGGCATCATCATCACCCCTTCCCCGGCGGGCCTAGTAGAAGCCAACTATAAAAAACTAAAAGAGGAAATCATAGCTGATTTGTCCAGCTGGAAAAAGAAACACATTTCCTGGCTGGGTCATATTAACATAGTCAAAATGAATATACTACCTAGAGTGCTATATTTGCTACAAACTATCCCAATCCCCCCAACTACCCCATATATCTAACACATACAACAGGCTATAGAAAAATATACATTGCAGGATATTAGGCCAAGAATCAATAGGAACACTATATACAAACCAAGATCGATGGGAGGGGTGAGCCTGCCTAACCTACATCTCTACAGACAGGCTATTACGCTACAACGAGCCGCCAAATGGAGCCAAAATCTGGCACATAAGGCTTGGATAGGACTGGACTCTGACATACTTAAATGTCATAATGTGGGCTCTCTGCTGTGGTCCCCACATAGACTTCGTCCACCTCAAATATCACTATACCCACTATTGAAAGAGACATTGGCCACATGGGATGGTGTTGCTGCTACGCAGAGCACCATCACAACCCCTATCTCACCTTTGGTATCGGTATACAACAACCCATCCCTAGGCTTCCCAGCACCAGCAAGGAACACAAAGAATAACCTACCCCTAAACAAACTAGCCATATACAATGCCATGAACCAAAATAACCTCAAAACCCAAATAGAACTTGAAGAGTGGATCCCTGACACTTTTTCATCCTGGTTTCGCTGTGCTCAACTGTATCATTACATTACTACACACAGGCATAGACCTTGGCTTCTCAGACCTCTCACACCATTTGAAACCCTATGCACACAAAACAAACTACCAAAACATCTTATCTCAATCCTATACAATATGCTGCAAAAACGCTGACCTTAAAAACCTTCCCCCGTATGTGCGGAGTTGGCACAGTGAGCTAGGGTTCGAATTAGAATCCGAAGACTGGGCCAAAATATTTTAAGACACCAAAAAATGCTCTGTATCTGCCAAATCCCAAGAAACGCAATATAAATTCCTGAGTAGGTGGTACCTCACCCCCCAAAGAATCAAAAAAATATACCCCAATTCAACAGACAGGTGTTGGAGGGGCTGTGGCAAAACGGGTACCATGTTACACATTTGGTGGGACTGCCCCAAAATAGGAGGATTCTGGAAGGAGATCTTTGACAAGATCAGCCAAAAACTAGACACAACGATCCACTCAAGCCCTGTGACTTTACTTTATCACGACCAACTAAAATGTTCTAATGCACATGATAAAGTACTTCTCACAATCATGCTGAATGGGGCTAAAGCCCTAATCCCCCAAAAATGGAAAACTGGCTAAAGCCCTAATCCCCCAAAAATGGAGATCACTAGTCTCATCACAGCTTGCTGATGGCATGGGAAGGAAACTCCATTAGCTGAATAGGTCGACAAAGGCCCGAAAGATGGGCCCGTGTTACCTATCAGAACCTTCCTTTCCCCCCCTTATTAGCACATACCTGACCCTTTGGCTTCATCCCCTTCCCCCTCTCCCCACCCCTCCTACCCCTCCCTTCCCCCCTTTATTATCATTTATTTCTCCATTATTTTAAGAGAGAATGTATATTACCAGAATGTTCAACATTTATTGTTCAGATTCAAAACATGTAAAAAGAAAAAGCAAGGTAAACCCACCGACAGAAATGGCAATGACAGAAGTCTGTTCCTCAGACTTCCCTCCAACCAACAGTGAGAGAAATTGGAATGCTTTTATATCACCTGTATCCATGGTCTAATTAAGCCTGACCGGCTAAACTCCTATTGTACACACATACCATTGCTGTTTGCGATTTTTGTTTGTTTGAATTTAAATAAAGATTTGCCTTATAAAATAAAAAAAAATGTCTTCATTAAGTGAACTCAGGTGTTTTTTTCTCTCATTTATTATTAACTGCATAAGTCTAACAGTGCAATATTCTAAAATGGAATTCCATCTGCTTAGAAATTCTATATTATCCAAACCAAAAGAGGGATTTTTTAAAATGTGTAAGCCTCTTTGTGTGATTTTATCTTTTAAATATCTTTCAAGTGTAATAATTTCAAGTTCAAACCTTATTTCTTTAGACATCAATTTTTCTAGTGATTTCATTGCATTTTCTAAATCATTATCAATATCAGGTGAATTATATTCAAAGAAGGATTCCATATTAGTGGATCTTTTCCTTCTAATGTCAAAAATTTACATAGATATAGTGCACAAAAAACAAGTGAATATAAAATAACAATACAAAAGATAAAAAAACAAATAGCAAAAAGAAATGTGAAGGTGCACAAAAAAGGATAAATGTCCCAGGGTAGGTAATCATGATGGTAATTTCACAGCAGGTGAATCTCAGGGAAAAGAGAAACACATATAGTGAAGTTCTGTGGTTCTGATTCATTCCTTGTGAAGCTGGGATATTGTTCTTTGCCTTGTGTACTTATATCTAGAGCTTGATCTTGAAGCTCTAGACAATGTGAGTTCTGTTTCTGGCTCTTCTAAAATATTTAAAACCACAGAACTTCACTATATGTGTTTCTCTTTTCCCTGATGTTCACCTGCTGTGAAATTACCATCGTGATTACCTACCCTGGGACATTTATCCTTTTTTTGTGCACCATCTCATTTGTTTTTGATATATGTATATATATATATATATATATATATATATATATATATATATATATATATATATATATATATATATATATATATATGTGATGTTGATTGGAGTAGCCGTGTTAGTCCAGAGATTTAGATATCAAAATAACAAGAGTACTGCATTGAGCAATGATACTTTTTTATTGGACTAACTAAATATTTATAAGATGACAAGCTTTCGGAAGAATTTTTTCAAGTCTGAAGCAATACTGACCAATTTGATGGAATTTACGTATGTGTATATATGTGTGTATATACAGTATGTATATGTGTGTATATATATATATATATATATATATGTGTGTCTGTATATATATATATATATATATGTATGTGTATATATATATATATATATATATAAAATGTGTGTGTGATTCATCCCACCATCACCCCCCCCCCCCCCGTGGGTGTCCAGAATTTTTAGGGAGGACACCTGGCAACCCTAACACACAGTGAGCAGCACATACCATCCCTGCTGGGCACCTCTCATATACACACAGTCAGTGAGCAGCATGTACCATCCCTGCTGGGCAGCATGTACCATCCCTCGATGTAACATGTAGGGGAATGTTACATTGAGTGAATCTGCCTCTTTTTGGCCCCACCTTTTTTGAAACCACACCCTTTGTGGCTCTGCCCACCAATGGCCGGTATTTTTTTGAGGAAAAGGTGGCAACCCTAATAACGAGGTTCTTTTCAGACTCGTAATACCTACGTTATGAAGAGTGCACAATGAAAATAATGCATGCACTATTTTGCGAACAGCCATTACGCAAAACTCGTAATCTAGCTCAGTGATTTGCAACCTTTTTTTTGCCGTGGCACACTTTTTTACATTAAAAAATCCTGTGGCACGTCTGTGGAAGACACCTAATATCCCCAACATAACACACTGGAGAGATTATATCACGCAATTATTGACCCTAGAGAAATATCATTTCATGCAGACCCAACAAATGGAATTCTATTCTAACATGAGGTTTCTCTGGGAGGATTATATAGCATCAACTTAATGACAGGATTGGGTCAGATTGGGCTCGAATAATCAACTCTGACTATATTGGGATATAGTAGAACTGTTAGCTTTTATAAAATTATATGTATGCGTTGCAGATTTGCATTTTTGTATTGATGAAAGTTAATTGTCTTCAAATGTATGACTTGACTCTGTATTGTTACTTTTCAACAAATAAAGGAAAAATGTAAAAAAAAAAAAAAAAAAATTCCTGTGGCACACCACCATCCCAAAATTTTACAAAATCACACATTGTAGCCTAATACAGGATATATATACAGTATATATATATATATATATATATATATATATATATATATATATATATATATATATATACACACTGTACTGTGCTGTCATGCCATGCCTCCTACAAACTATACATGACATATTGACATTCATTCACAAATAATCATAATGATTGTCTGTGAATGAATGTCAATTAAAAATCCAATTTATTGAAAAAATAAAGTTTAAAACAGATGATGCAGGGAAGCACCTTACAAAAAGAAAGATCTGAGCAGACAAAGCACTTGGCTTACGCGTTTTGGCTTAGTGAGCCGTAATCATAGCCTGGTGTGCTTAGCCTGATCTCACAATTTAAAAGGCAAGTCATTTTATTATTGGCTAATGTTCAAACCTGGTTAAAACAATTAATTGTCTGCTTCAAATGATTTTAACCTAACCTCTCCACAGAGATTATTCTAAGGGATTATAAAGTCTCTCAATTGTCTGTTGTGAAGTCAGAGATCAAGGACTTACAGTGTGAAATGGACAAATGTGTTATTGAGTCTCAGTTTGAAAAATTTTATGGTATATTAAGGAGTATGGTGGCTAAGAGTAAGAGTACTATAATGGATAATAAGCATACCAAATTTTTAAGAGACAGGTCAGATTACCAAACAAATTCAGTATATATTTGGAACAGGAAAAAGAGAGGAGAGTTTAGAAAGTTCCAAGATGGAGGTAACTCTAGGGGGAGGGGCCACAGACGCAGGGGAGGAAGAAGAAACAGTAACAACAAAAATGTTTCATTTTCAGGGAGTGATACTGAATACTCCTCAGATGAAGGGGCAACCCCTGTCTCTGTGGCTCCTCCCCCTACTGCACCCATTGTAGGGATTCTTAAGAGTACCAGCACCCCCTCTTTAGAACCAAAGGCAGTTAGACCTAAAGAAAGGGTTACTGTAGCTCAAGTTTCAGATTTAGATAAGGTTTTTCCACAGGCCCAGGATCAAGTAGACAACTTGGAGCAGGGGGACAAAACACCAGCGAGGTATCAGTTGAGAGGCCCCAGGCCTCAGACAAAGTACAAGTAAAACATAATGTTATTAATGTATCCTCTGTAGAGTTGAGTACTGATCAGAGGAATGTATTAGGTTATGGCTTAGGTTTTTCACCTACATGCAACTTTAATGTGTTTAATACACTTTTAGATGTTAACCGCTTAATACGTAATTTAACATTGAGAAAATATTATGGTAATCAAGATCTCACACCTGATGTTGAAAATGTACAGGTTGTTGCTGAAGAAAATAAACCATTAGGTTTTCATGAGGCTTGTGATGTAATATCTTTGCAAAATTTAGAATTTGAATCTATGCCAATGGGGGAAGAAACAAATGCTGGTACTAGATTCAAAAAGAAGTCCACATTCTATCCTGTACACAGTAGAGGGTCTGTATTAGAAACATTTCATCAGAGAGTTGAGAGAGATTTGGTTAAACTGGCCCAAGATATGGAGAGACCGACACAGAATTTAACAAACAAAGAAAGGAAGGCCCTAGCTGACTTACAAAACAATGATGATTTGGTAATACGTACAGCTGATAAGGGAGGATCAGTGGTGGTTATGGACAGGAAGGAGTACGTGGATGAGGCCTTACGCCAGCTCCAAAACCCCAATGATTATGAAGTTTTAAGGAGGGATCCTACCACTCAATTTGGAAGGGAGTTGAGACAGCTTTTGGACGATGGTAGGGACCAGGGCTTCATAGATCAACAAACTTGTGAATATCTTGATGTACAACATCCTATGATGCCGTGGTTCCACCATCTTCCAAAGGTGCATAAGTCACTAGATCAGATCCAGGGAAGGCCCATTGTGAGTGGGATTGGCTCTTTGCTAGAACACCTCTCGCAATGGGTCGATTCTATTCTCCAGCCACTGGTAGTATCACTGCCAGCCTATTTGAGAGATACCACACGTGATCAAAACACTGGAAAACATTCAATGGGAGGAAACTAGCGCATGGCTCACAGTTGATGCTGTAGCGCTGTACTCCTCCATACCCCATGAGAAGGGAATACAAGCAGTTGCCTTTTTCCTTGATATGTGTACAGATTACACATCTGAATTTCAAAGCTTCATAGTACGGACAGTTTCTTTTCTACTAACGCACAATTATTTTAAGCTTGAGGGGGTTTGCTATATCCAGAAGTGCGGCACTGCTATGGGTGCAAAGTTTGCACCATCATATGCAAATTTATATCTGGGCAGATGGGAGCGGTGCCGCATTTTTGGAGATGGCAACCCCTTCAAAGAAAACATTAGATTATATCGTCGATTTATTGATGATCTGCTGTTTATTTGGAGGGGAGACTGCAGGCTCATACCAGATTTTGTCAATTACCTCAATGACAATGACCTGGGTTTGCGGTTCACATTTGAAACTGATAGGATGAAAATCAATTTTCTTGATTTGACCCTCAGAGGAAAAGTTGGAGAGTCTATAGGGACGGGTGTGTACCGCAAACCCATCTCAGGTAACAATTTGTTACACGGGAGAAGCAGTCACCCCCGAAAAATAAGATATGCAATAGCTAAAGGACAATTCTCAAGAATCAGGAGAAATTGTTCTGATGATGGAGAATTTGAACTGGAAGCTGATGAACTAAGCAAAAGGTTAAGAGAAAGGAAATATCCTGAACGGGATATTAAAAAGGCAAGGGATACGGTTCAGTCGGTCCCTAGAGAGTCATTACTGTCCAGCAAACAACGGTCTACCAACAAGCAGTTTGAAGGGGTATACTTTGTCACACATTTTAGTGCTCAATACCAGTCAGTGTGGAATGTAATAAATAAACATTTTCCTATCCTAAGGGCCGATGATAATTTGGTAAATTTGGTTGAGAAAGGGATCAGGTGTTCATATAAAAAAGCACCACATTGGGCAATATATTGGCACCAACACAATTACGAAGGACAAATGTGTCAGCCAGTTCTTGGCTTAGACACCTGGGTATGTACAGGTATGGCAGTAGTCGATGTAAGCCATGCGATTATGTAACTCAAGATTTCAGTTCCTATGTGAATGGAAAGAAATACAGGATACAGTCCTGTGTCAATTGCAAATCAAGTTATGTGATCTAACTCATATCCTGCACACAGTGTCGGCTACAGTATGTAGGTTTAACGTCTAGAGACATGAGGAGCAGGATAAGGGAGCATTTATCTACCATAAATGTGGGCAAGTCAACCACCCCTTTGGTACAGCACTTTCTGGTTAAACATGGAGGTCACCTTAACACCTTTCAATGGTGTATTATTGAAAAGGTAGTGTTGCCATCAAGGGGTGGGGACCTGGACCACATTTTGGCAAAAAGGGAGATCTTTTGGATCTTTCAATTGGAAACACGAATAACTAAGGGCTTGAATTCAAAATACGATATGATAAACTTTTGGGAATAAATACAACCTGCCCCATTTGATATCTGATAATTTGTTATTGAGTGCAAGGTTATGACAGATGTACCCATCGCTTACCCATTTCCCCCTTTTTTAATCATTATTCATCAATCATTATTATCTTTTTTCATCTTCATGATTTTACATGTATACATTTTCAAAATTGTTCTATCATGCAGTTTTCACAAACAATAACTCCCTCAATGGTCCCAATTTGGTATGGGGCATAAATAAGTATCATTAATTATGAAGTGTCTAATTTTATATATTTTTTGAATATTGGCAAATACTTGCTTGAGAGTGAGCACTGACATTAGATTGATTATGTTATACTCAGGCCAATCAATCCATATAAGGATGTAAGTTTACTCACATATTTGTCAGTTTAAGGTAATCCTAATAATGGGAAATTATATATAATACATAAAAACTAAAAGTTTGATGTAAACTTATTAATCATGCTTGTATAGTATTAATCAGTTCATTATATCTCTTTAAAAGTTACCAGTGCACAGATAGTTTAGAATTATATTCACTAATATGTGTTAATTACTAATGGTTGTGCAATAAGAATGTATTACTCTCTGTGGAGAGGTTAGGGTTAAAATCATTTGAAGCAGACAATTAATTGTTTTAACCAGGTTTGAACATTAGCCAATAATAAAATGACTTGCCTTTTAAATTGTGAGATCAGGCTAAGCACACCAGGCTATGATTACAGCTCACTAAGCCGAAACGCGTAAGCCAAGTGCTTTGTCTGCTCAGATCTTTCTTTTTGTAAGGTGCTTCCCTGCATCATCTGTTTTAAACTTTATTTCTTTCATGTAATTAGCAAGAGTCCATGAGCTAGTGACGTATGGGATATACATTCCTAACAGGAGGGGCAAAGTTTCCCAAACCTTAAAATGCCTATAAATACACCCCTCACCACACCCACAATTCAGTTTTACAAACTTTGCCTCCGATGGAGGTGGTGAAGTAAGTTTGTGCTAGATTCTACGTTGATATGCGCTCCGCAGCAAGTTGGAGCCCGGTTTTCCTCTCAGCGTGCAGTGAATGTCAGAGGGATGTGAGGAGAGTATTGCCTATTTGAATGCAGTGATCTCCTTCTACGGGGTCTATTTCATAGGTTCTCTGTTATCGGTCGTAGAGATTCATCTCTTACCTCCCTTTTCAGATCGACGATATACTCTTATATATACCATTACCTCTGCTGATTCTCGTTTCAGTACTGGTTTGGCTTTCTACAAACATGTAGATGAGTGTCCTGGGGTAAGTAAATCTTATTTTCTGTGACACTCTAAGCTATGGTTGGGCACTTTGTTTATAAAGTTCTAAATATATGTATTCAAACATTTATTTGCCTTGACTCAGAATGTTCAACTTTCCTTATTTTTCAGACAGTCAGTTTCATATTTGGGATAATGCATTTGAATTAATCATTTTTTCTTACCTTCAAAAATTTGACTCTTTTTTTCCTGTGGGCTGTTAGGCTCGCGGGGGCTGAAAATGCTTCATTTTATTGCGTCATTCTTGGCGCTGACTTTTTTGGCGCAAAAATTCTTTTCCGTTTCCGGCGTCATACGTGTCGCCGGAAGTTGCGTCATTTTTTTACGTTATTTTGCGCCAAAAATGTTGGTGTTCCGGATGTGGCGTCATTTTTGGCGCCAAAAGCATTTAGGCGCCAAATAATGTGGGCGTCTTATTTGGCGCTAAAAAATAAGGGCGTCGCTTTTGTCTCCACATTATTTAAGTCTTATTTTTTCAGTGCTTCTGGTTGCTAGAAGCTTGTTCTTTGGCATTTTTTCCCATTCCTGAAACTGTCATTTAAGGAATTTGATCAATTTTGCTTTATATGTTGTTTTTTCTCTTACATATTGCAAGATGTCTCACGTTGCATCTGAGTCAGAAGATACTACAGGAAAATCGCTGTCTACTGCTGGAGCTACCAAGCTAAGTGTATCTGCTATAATTTTTGGTATCTGTTTCTCCAGCTGTTGTTTGTATTGCATGTCATGACAAACTTATTAATGCAGATAAAATTTCCTTTAGTACTGTTACATTACCTGTTGCTGTTCCGTCAACATCTAATTTTCAGAGTGTTCCTGATAAACATAAGAGATTTTATTTTTTAAATCCATTAAGAAGGCTATGTCTGTTATTTCTCCTTCTAGTTTACATAAAAGTCTTTTAAAACTTCTCTTTTTTCAGATGAATTTTTAAATGAACATCATCATTCTGATACTGATAATGGTTCTTCTGGTTCAGAGGTTTCTGTCTCAGAGGTTGATGCTGATAAATCTTTGTATTTGTTCAAGATGGAATTTATTCGTTCTTTATTTAAAGAAGTATTAATTGCATTAGAAATAGAGGATTCTGGTCCTCTTGATTCTAAATCTAAACGTTTAAATAAGGTTTTTAAATCTCCTGTAGTTATTCCAGAAGTGTTTAATCTCCCTGATGCTATTTCTGAAGTAATTTCCAGGGAATGGAATCATTTGGATAATTCTTTTACTCCTTCTAAACGTTTAAGCAATTATATCCTGTGCCATCTGACAGATTAGAGTTTTTTTGGGACAAAATCCCTAAGGTTATGGGGCTGTCTCTACTCCTGCTAAATGTGCTACTATTCCTACGGCAGATAGTAATTCATTTAAGGATCCTTTAGATAGGAAAATTGAATCCTTTCTAAGAAAAGCTTACTTATGTTCAGGTAATCTTCTTAGACTTGCTATATTTTTAGCGGATGTTGCTGCAGCTTCAACTTTTTGGTTAGAAGCTTTAGCGCAACAAGTAACAGATCATAATTTTATAGCATTATTATTATTCTATAACATGCTAATAATTTTATTGGTGATACCATCTTTTGATATCATTAGAGTTGATGTCAGGTATATGTCTCTAGCTATTTTAGCTAGAAAAGCTTTATGGATTAAACTTGGAATACTGATATGTCTTCTAAGTCAACTTTGCTTTCCCTTTCTTTCCAGGGTAATAAATTATTATTTCAACTGTTTCTGGAAGGAAGGGAACTTTTTTTCCAAAGGATAAAAAATCTAAGGTAAATTTAGTTCTAATAATCATTTCGTTCCTTTCCTCACAATAAGGAACAAAAGCCTGATCCTTCATTCTCAGGAGCGGTATCAGTTTGGAAACTATTTCCAGTTTGGAATATATCCAAGCCTTTTAGAAAACCTATAGCCAGCTCCTAAGTACCCATGAAGGTGCGGACCTTATTCCAGCTCAGCTGGTATGGGGCAGATTACGTTTTCTTCAAAGAAATTTTGATCAATTCCGTTCTCAATTTCTGGTTTCAGAACATTGTTTCAGAAAGGTACAGAATTGGCTTCAGTTAAGGCCTCCTGCTAAGAGATTTTTTTCTTTCCCGTGTCCCAGTTAACACAGCAAAGGCTCAGCATTTCTGAAATGTGTTTCAGATCTAGAGTTGGCTGGAGTAATTATGCCAGTTCCTTTTCTGGAACAGGGGCTTGGGTTTTATTTTATCTCTTCATTGTACCAAAGAAGGTCAATTCCTTCAGACCAGTTCCGGATCTATCAATATTGAATCGTTATGTAAGGATACCAACATTCAAGATGGTTACTGTAGGACTGTCCTGCCTTTTGTTTAGCAAGGGCATTATATGTCTACAATAGATTTACAGGATGTGTATCTACATATTCCGATTCATCCAGATCACTTTTAGTGTCTGAGATTCTCTTTTTAGACAAGCATTACCAGTTTTGTGGCTCTACCGTTTGGCCTAGCCTCAGTTCCAAGAATTTTTTTCAAAGGTTCTCGGTGCCCTTCTTTCTGTAATCAGAGAACAGGGTTTTTTGGTATTTCCTTATTGGACAATATCTGGGTACTTGCTCAGTCTTCTCATTTTCGAAGAATCTCATACGAATCGACTTGTGTTGTTTCTTCAAGTTCATGGTTGGAGGATCAATTTACAAATCAGTTCATTGATTCCTCAGACAAGTGTAACCTTTTTAGGTTTCTAGAATAGATTCAGTGTCTATGACTCTGTCCTTGTCAGACAAGAGAAGTTTAACATTGATTTCAGCTTGTCAAAACCTTCAGTCACAATCATTCCCTTTGGTAGCCTTATGCATGGAAATTTTAGGTCTTAGGACTGCCGCATCAGATGTGATTTCCTTTGCTCGTTTTCACATGCGACCTCTTCAGCTCTGTATGCTGAACCAATGGTGCAGGGATTACTCAAAGATATCTCAATTAATATCTTTAAACCGATTATACGACACTCTCTGACATGGTGGGCAGATCACCATCGTTTAGTTCAGGGGGCTTCTTTGTTCTTCCGACCTGGACTATAATCTCAACAGATGCAAGTCTTACAGGTTGGGGAGCTGTGTGGGGGTATCTGACGGCACAAGGGGTTTGGGAATCTCAGGAGGTGAGATTTCCGATCAATATTTTGGAACTCCGTGCAATTTCAGAGCTCTTCAGTCTTGGCCTCTTCTGAAGAGAGAGTTGTTCATTTGTTTTCAGATAGACAATGTCACAACTGTGGCATACATCAATCATCAAGGAGGAACTCACAGTCCTCTGGCTATGAAAGAAGTATCTCGAATTTTGGTTTGGGCGGAATCCAGCTCCTGTCTAATCTCTGCGGTTCATATCCCAGGTATGGACAATTGGAAAGCGGATTATCTCAGTCGCCAAACGTTGCACCTGGGCGAATGGTCTTCACCCAGAGGTATTTCCTCAGATTGTTCAAATGTGGGAACTCTCAGAAATAGATCTGATGGCTTCTCATCTAAACAAGAAACTTCCCTGGTATCTGTCCGGATCCAGGGATCCTCGGGCGGAGGCAGTGGATGCATTATCTCTTCCTTACAAGTGTCATCCTGCCTATATCTTTCCGCCTCTAGTTCTTCTTCCAAGGGTATTCTCTAATATTCTAAAGGAATGCTCGTTTGTCCTGCTGGTAGCTCCAGCATGGCCTCACAGGTTTTGGTATGCGGATCTTGTCCGGATGGCCTCTTGCCAGCTGTGGACTCTTCCGTTAAGACCAGTCTTTCTGTCTCAAGGTTCTTTTTTCCATCAGGATCTCAAAACCTTAATTTTAAGGTGTGGAGTTTGAACGCTTGATTCTTGGTCAAAGAGGTTTCTCTGACTCTGTGATTGATACTATGTGACAGGCTCGTAAATCTGTATCTAGAGAGATATATTATAGAGTCTGGAAGACTTATATTTCTTCAGGATGGTTTAGATAAAGGTTTGTCCGCAAGTTTCTTGAAAGACAAATCTCTGCTCTTTCTGTTCTTTTTCACAGAAGGATTGCTAATCTTCCTGATATTCATTGTTTTGTACAAGCTTTGGTTCGTATAAAACCTGTCATTAAGTCAATTTCTCCTCTTTGGAGTTTGAATTTGGTTCTGGGGGCTCTTCAAGCTTCTCCTTTTGAACCCATGCATTCTTTGGTCGTTATATTACTTTCTTGGAAAGTTTTGTTTCTTTTGGCCATCTCTTCTGCCAGAAGAGTCTCTGAATTATCTACTCTTTTTTGTGAGTCTCCTTTTCTGATTTTGCATCAGGATAAGGCGGTGCTGCGAACTTCTTTTGAATTTTTTACCTAAGGTTGTGAATTCTAACAACATTAGTAGAGAATTTGTGGTTCCTTCATTATGTCCTAATCCTATGAATTCTAAGGAGAAATCATTGCATTCTTTGGATGCTGTTAGAGCTTTGTAATATTATGTTGAAGCTACTAAGTCTTTCCGAAAGACTTCTAGTCTATTTGTCATCTTTTCCGGTTCTAGAAAAGACCAGAAAGCTTCTGCCATTTCTTTGGCATCTTGGTTGAAATCTTTATTTCATCATGCCTATGTTGAGTCGGGTAACACTCCGCCTCAAAGGATTACAGCTCATTCTACTAGGTCAGTTTCTACTTCCTGGGCGTTTAAGAATGAAGCTTCGGTTGATCAGATTTGCAAAACAGCAACTTGGTCCTCTTTGCATACTTTTACTAAATTCTACCATTTTGATGTGTTTTCTTCTTCTGAAGCAGTTTTTGGTAGAAACGTACTTCAGGCAGTGGTTTCAGTTTGAATCTTCTGCTTATGTTTTTTCATTAAAACTTTATTCTGGGTGTGGATTATTTTCAGCAGGAATTGGCTGTCTTTATTTTATCCCTCCCTCTCTAGTGACTCTTGTGTGGAAAGATCCACATCTTGGGTAATCATTATCCCATACGTCACTAGCTCATGGACTCTTGCTAATTACATGAAAGAAAACATAATTTATGTAAGAACTTACCTGATAAATTCATTTCTTTCATATTAGCAAGAGTCCATGAGGCCCGCCCTTTTTTGTGGTGGTTTTGATTTTTTTGTATAAAGCACAATTATTCCAATTCCTTATTTTATATGTTTTCGCACTTTTTTCTTATCACCCCACTTCTTGGCTATTCGTTAAACTGAATTGTGGGTGTGGTGAGGGGTGTATTTATAGGCATTTTAAGGTTTGGGAAACTTTGCCCCTCCTGGTAGGAATGTATATCCCATACGTCACTAGCTCATGGACTCTTGCTAATATGAAAGAAATGAATTTATCAGGTAAGTTCTTACATAAATTATGTTTTTTTCAATAAATTGGATTTTTAACTTACTGGAGTGGATCAACCTTTTTTCTGCTATATTGTCTTTTGCTCAGCAGATCCAATAATCCAGTTAGATGTACGGAACAGTGCTTTGCCAGTACCTGACGACTTCCCCACATTGGCTACAGATTGCAAGCGCCAAGGAGTGACGTCACTGACAAGTGCCGAGGAACTGGACACAGACCGACAAACACACATCGGAGACACGCTGGTATAGAGGGTGAGTGAGATAGGGAGCACGGCTCTCTTCGCACTGCAGGATTAGCGGAGGTCCTCCCACCACATTGGAAGCGTGAGTCTGCCACAAGTGTTGTTGTTTTTTGTCATTTTCTGTTAAATGCCTTTGATGGAGCGTTTGGAGGGTGCACATGAACTGTGAATTTATTTTGTCTATGGGAGATCAACTTGATTGAAATCACACACTATCTCTTGTTCTTTCAATGAATGTCAATGTCATGGTTGTAAATGATGCCTAATGAGCCTGTCACATACCTACCAATATTTCAAAATTTGAAAGAGGGACACCCCCGCACTGTTGTCAGTCTGCCGCGGCACACCTGAGGATCTCTCACGGCACACTAGTGTGCCACGGCACACTGGTTGAAAAACACTGATCTAGCTGATCCTTTTTTAGCATATTGAGAAAATCTTACATCTTAATAACCATGGGTCAGCATATGATAGGTCCCTATGGTCCCCTCATATTAGATACCAACAGCACAGTTTAGTAGTCTAGGATAATTGACAATGCTATGAATACTTATACTGACATTTTGTTGACATCCCTAACCTATGTATTTTTAACTGACCATTTAACCTGTGTTATCATAACAACATGATGTTCTAATTGCATTTTTTTATTTTCATTTCTAGACTGTTTTCACTTTATTTATTTTAATTATACTTAATCTATTTCTCATGCATATAATCTCCTTTCTTTCCCTTTATATACTGTATATATGAAATTACCTAATTGTCAATTATAAGATGAATTTGTTATCCAAACTTATGTTATCTGATTAATAAAACATTGACATTTTGACACTATAATACAATGTAAAATTTTACGTATTCTGGAATCACTCCATATGGAGCACATTACCTTCTAAAGACCACATGATAATTATAAATGGGTAACACCATAACCTTTTATTCAGTAAATATGTTCTCCATATGGAAGGGATATCACCATTGGATGATATAATATGAATGCTAACTGGTCACACCAATGAATATAACCCAGTATCTTAAGAATCTATGTAGCCTCCGATGAAGCACATGTGTGCATGTGCGAAACTCGTCAGGCAACACTGACTGTGACCCGTAGCCTTATCCAGCTTGGACTTGTCCAATAAACCCTTTATTTGTTCATAGATTCTCCTTGTTCAAGTGTGACTATTTTCTGCTTTATTATTTTATACTACTATGGTTGTAAATACCGTTTTTTCGTCCGCTGAACTATTTACTGAACTTTTTTCCTATATGTGAGGAGCCTCCCCCCTACCTCCTACCAATAGCCTATCATCATCGTACTTAACTGGTGACGCACCAGGAAGCCTTCAACCAGCAATACGCTCACTGCGATCAGCACGCCCACCAGAGGACATACAGACCGGACCTGCTCCAGAGGATTTTGCTCGTTTGGAACAGAAGTCCGAAGTAATCCTGGCATCCCACTGATCACCCAGCACTTTGTGGAAAGTGGCAGCAGTAATAAGTAGCTTGATTCACCTACAGGTATCGGATTATACCGTCACCTTGCAGAGTTCCTACACACATAGGCAGAAGCGGAGGTATGCTTGGGGGAGAGGATAAAGGACACCCCATTACTACTTATGATTTCCAGTCCAAGATTACTATAATTTTCTGGTACTAAAATAATCCGTATATATTTGATCTTTGTTTCACTTTGTTAGCGAGATTACGGATTAGATCGGGGACTCCTGTATTATAATTACCTATGATACATATCTATTTACTGGGAACACACAGTTCCTATAGCCTGCAATGTAAAGGCACTTTTCAGTGCCCACTACCACTGCCCAAAACTGCCTAGTGCAGTTGTTTTTTATTTTAAAAAATTCAATTTTTTTAATAAAAACTAAAATGCCCACTATTTTGAGGGCATTTGGGGAACTTTTAGAATCAAATGTATTATTGTATTTTTTTTTTTATGATCAGCTATTTTTATTAACAGTCATTGACAAAACTTGAAATATATGCATACCCGCTGCTACTTGTGGTAGTTCTTTTTACGTATGACAATACAATGTAAATGTTAAGGCTTTATAAAGTTAGTGGTGTGAAGAGTCCATGTGATGGCAAGGTAGCTGTGCATCTATGTCTGTAATGGTCTTATTAAACATCATATTGCTTTACATATCAGACTTGTTACAGAAATCTACAGCAGAGTAGGTTTTTTATGGTTCAATTCACAAAGAAACAATAAAAGCTCTTGATGAAATCCAAAAAAACAGCAAGGTAAGTGCTGGGAATGCTTCCTGAGGAAAAACATCACAGATCACCTTTAATGCTGACCAAACAGAAATACAGAACTAGTCAAACCAAGCTTAAAACCATTTGTAAAAAATGGCATCAGGGAAACTCTGTTACCAAATTGAGACCAGACAATATCATTTTTTAAACCTTTTAAAAACACATGTGAATATGAATATTAAGTTTATAAATCTTTATTAGGTTTAATTCCTCAAAAACCGATTACTTCCATATAACTGTAATGCAGTATTCAAAAGGATAACTTTTTACTTGTGAAATGTTTTATGCTGTTTTTTCCCCTTGTCCTTTCGGAAAAACAAATTTAAACATGAAACTCTATATGGACTTGATTTTAGATTACATTTGGGAAATACTATAAATGTAGACTGAAGAGTGGGCAGATGTAGCCTACTCAAAAACAAAGTATCTCCATAATGCACTATAAGCCCTCTTAAAACAATGTGTAGTTTACTTCAAATCATTCAATTGAAGAAGAAAAAAAAAGTATTCATAAGGCTTATGCACAATGTGCCATGGTTTGTATAGCAGCCTCATTTGCAATATACTATCTATTTTATCTGCTGTATATTACTCTGCAAGGCCAGGTGAGCACAGAAAAATAAAAAAGACCAAAATCTGAAGTTTTTGAAAAAGTTAAGAAATTGGTTAGAAAAGGCAGACAAGATGCATACATTAAAAATGTGGAAACAGGACTTATCTAAGACCTCTGGAACTTATGCTATGAAGAAGGGACATTTTGTGTGTGTGCATTTAAAGGCTCTCTTGCTTTTTTTTTTTTTAAAGAGGTATCAAACATTCCTAGAGTTTACCATGATCAGAAACATTCCTTGAGATTACCATAATGAGAAACATTTTTTTTTTTTTTGCTGTGATGTCAAGTGGTAATAAATCAAATCCTGATGATCATCCATTGACTATAGTCTTATAACTCATAACAATCCCCAAATTACATTTCTTTCAACCCACAAAAGGGGATTGAGCAAACGCAAAAACAAACCTGTAATATTTTATTAAAAGTGAAGATGTGTGGAAGGATGGAAAAGTGGCATGATACATTGCAAAGCATTTTTTGCCTTTTTACCAAAGGACTTCTTTTTCCAATAGTAGGAGCACTTAAAACTGAGCACCTGGAAGACATACCACTGAACCTGTATGTCTAAATAGCAATTTTGGGTTAATATTCTAAAGAACATTGTGGGAAGTGCTTACATAGGGAGATGTCATTCCTTGTACCAAAGTTAGGCCATTTTCTTGTATTTTTTTCTTTATGCCCCACGTTTTCATGCTTCAAATGTCTTCTCACCACATGGTGTAGCCGCTGTCTGAGCCGCCCATGAAGTAATTGCCCTTTCTCTGCGAGACTTTGACATTTGTACCTTGCATGGCAGCCAGCTGTGCTGCATTTGGAGGGCAGCCAGGACGAGGTGGTGGCATAGCTGGATTACTCCCAGCCCCAAACCTAGCACTAGCATCAAACCCTCCTTCAACAAGAAAAGTGGAACCAGGAGGGTACACTGGCCCAACGGGATACTACGCCATTGGCATGGAAGAGGTCATTGGGGCAACCTGCATTGGCTGAGTCATTGGTAGATACATAGAGGTTCCAGGATAAGCTGAAAAGAGTTGACCCATATTGGCAGCAGCTTGGTTGACATAACCTTGGCGATATAGCTCAGAATATGCAGGAGAAGCATCTGTGTAGGGAGGAGCCTGTTGAAGGTGCATGCCTGGTGGGTACACAGATTGTTGATTGGGAGCCTGGTTTGGATAGGCTGGGGAAGAAGGATATTGTCCTTTGTTATTCATGGCACTAGATCTCGATGATGTTGCTGTCTCAGTGTTTTTCTCTGTTGTTGTGAGTGATCTATTGTATTTTTTTTAAAGGGACAATAAACCCAATTTTTTTCTTTCACGATTCAGATGGAGAATACCATTTTAAACAATTTTCTAATTTACTTCTATTATCTAATTTGCTTCATTCTCTTGATATTCTTTCCTGAAAAGCATATCTAGATAGGCTCAGTAGCTTCTGATTGGTGGCTGCACATAAAAGTAATAGAAGTAAGTAGGAATGTTGGTTAAAATTGTATTTTCTATCTGAATCATGAAAGTAATTTTTGGGTTTAATGTCCCTTTAAACACCATTTGAGCACAGTGTATTTGTTCTGATAAAGGGGATTGTGTATTCCCCACTTTTGGTGAAAATCCTGTGATGTTGCTGGAGGCAGGAGGGTGGATTCATTGTTGGGATCATATATATGTTGTGTTATATGAAAAGGAGAGAAGGTTAGTACTCCCCTTGAAAAGGATGGAAGAGGTCCTAGTGGCCTTTACAACACATACGTGTCAGACTATTGCGGAGTGACATTAGATAATATCTTTTTTTTATATATATATATATATATATATATATATATATATATATATATATATATATATATATACACAGTATATATATATATATATAAATATATATATATATATATATATATATATACACACACACACACACATACCTATATATAAGATAAAATAATTAATTTGTAGATAAAACTGGCTAATGTAAGTCAAATTCTAAAATCAGAATTTTCAGCCCAAAACCCTCTCTACATCCAATACACAGACTGCCTGCTGTAACCAGATACACATTACAGGCCAGAATTTCTCAATTATCCACTTCAAAGGAAGCCTGTATAAGGAGTTTTGCTATATGAAGGAGTGGACGGTCTGTCTGCAAGGATAATGGAATATACAAACATTTTAAGAGGATGTAGTTCTTATCATCTAGGTGTTAAAATGTCCCATACTGAGTTCAAATACACGAACTTCAGACGTGACGTCTCCAGGGAATAGCAAAGAAATCTACTTTGAAACAAATGTATGGTTGAAAGCATAAGATTGAAACTTTAAAACTTAATTTCTCATGTAAGGTGTATCCAGTCCACAGATTCATCCATTACTTGTGGGATATTCTCCTTCCCAACAGGAAGCTGCAAAAGGATCTCCCACAGCAGAGCTGTCTATATAGCTCCTCCCCTAACTGCCACCTCCAGTCATTCTCTTGCAGCTCTCGACAAGGGAAGTATCAAGAGAGATGTGGTGAATTAGTGTAGTTTATCTTCAATCAAAAGTTTGTTATTTTTAAACGGTACCGGCGTTGTACTGTTTTTACCTCAGGCAGAAATTAGAAGAAGAGTTTTGCCTGAGGTTTTTGATGATCTTAGCAGGTTGTAACTAAGATCCACTGCTGTTCTGACACATAACTGAAGAGTATGGGAAAACTTCAGCTGGAGGAACGGCCTGCAGAATTAACTGCCCTGAGGTATGTTCAGTATATTTTTTTCTAGAGAGATGATAAGGTCTGGAAAATGCTGACAGTGCCTGACATATTTAAGGTAAGCCTGATTGCAGTGATTTAACAAACGACTGGCATCATGCTTGAAGTAAAGGGTAATATTCATGTTACTTGCTCTTATGGCTTAGTATGTTAAACGTTTACATAATTTATAAAGAACGTTTTTTTTACTAAGGGTGATAAATCTTTATTTGGGACCTAGTTTTCCACATGGCTGACTAGATTTCTCTTAGGAGTAGTTATTTTTGGCCCTTTCACTTTGACTGCATGGTGGGAGGGGCCTATTTTCGCGCTCTAATTGCGCAGTACTTTTACATTCTGAAACATCCAGCTTCCCTGAAGGAGTCCCCTGACATATTGGACCTCTGTAAAGGGTTTTTTGTGCCTACAAAAGTCGTTTTATGGGAAGGTAGGAGCCACAGTAGAGCTGTGGCAGTTTGCTTGTGACTGTTATAACGGTTTTACCGTTTTTTTGCTTCGTATTTGAACCTAAGGGGTTAATCATCCATTTGCAAGTGGGTGCAATGCTATTTCAGTCTATTATACACACTGTAAAAATTTTGTAGAGTTAACTGCTTTTTTTCACTGTTTTGCAGTTTTTGTGTTTGTTTTTTTCCCTTAAAGGCACAGTACCGGTTTTTTATATTCTGCTTTTTCACATTAATTAAAGTGTTTTCCAAGCTTGCTGGTCTCATTACTAGTCTGTTAAACATGTCTGACATAGAGGAAACTCCTTGTTCATTATGTTTAGAAGCCATTGTGGAACCCCCTCTTAGAATGTGTACCAAATGCACTGATCTTACTATAAGTAATAAAGACCATATTCTGGCTTTAAAAGATTTATCACCAGAGGAAATTGACAAGGGGGAAGTTATGCCAACTAACTCTCCCCACGTGTCAGAGCCTATAACTCCCACTCAAGGGACGCCAAGTACATCTAGCGCGCCCATTGCGTATACTTTACAAGACATGGCGGCAGTTATGAATCATACCCTTACAGAGGTATTGTCCAGACTGCCAGGGTTACAAGGAAAGCGAAACAGCTCTGGGGCTAGAACAAATACAGAGCTCTCTGACGCTTTAGTAGCTATGTCTGATATACCCTCACAATGTGCAGAAGCCGAGGCAGGAGAGCTTCTATCTGTGGGTGATTTTTCTGACTCAGGGAAGACACTTTAACCTGATTCTGATATGTCTACATTTAAATTTAAGCTTGAACACCTCCGCGTGTTGCTCAGGGAGGTTTTAGCAACTCTGGATGACTGTGATGCCATTGTAGTCCCAGAGAAATTGTGTAAATTGGATAAATACTATGCATTGCCTGTTTACACTGATGTTTTTCCAATACTTAAGAGGTTTTCAGAATGGGATAGACCAGGTGTACCGTTCTCTCCCCCTCCTGTTTTTAAAAAGATGTTTCCCATAGATGCCGCTACACAGGACTTGTGGCAAACGGTCCCTAAGGTGGAGGGAGCAGTCTCTACCCTAGCGAAGCATACAACTATCCCTGTTGAGGACAGTTGTGCTTTTCTAGATCCAATGGACAAAAAATTAGAGGGTTACCTTAAGAAAATTTTTATTCAACAAGGTTTTATTCTCCAGCCCCTTGCATGCATTGCCCCTGTCACTGCTGCTGCGGCCTTCTGGTTTGAGTCTCTAGAAGAGGCTCTACAGGTAGAAACCCCATTGGATGATATCCTTGACAAGCTTAAAGATCTTAAGCTAGCCAATTCATTTGTTTCTGACGCCGTTGTTCATTTAACCAAGTTAATGGCTAAGAACTCAGGTTTTGCTATTCAGGCGCGTAGGGCGCTATGGCTTAAATCCTGGTCAGCTGACGTTACTTCAAAGTCTAAGCTTCTCAACATTCCCTTCAAGGGGCAGACCCTATTCGAGCCTGGACTGAAGGAGATCATTTCTGATATTACTGGAGTAAAAGGTCACGCCCTTCCTTAGGATAGGTCCAACAAATTAAGGACCAAAGAGACTAATTTTCGTGCCTTTCGAAACTTCAAGAGTGGCGCAGCTTCAACTTCCTCTAATACAAAACAAGAGGGAAATTTTGCCCAGTCCAAGCCGGTCTGGAGACCTAACCAGGCTTGGAACAAAGGAAAGCAGGCCAAAAAAACTGCTGCTGCCTCTAAGACAGCATGAAAGATCAGCCCCCGATCCGGAAACAGATCTAGTAGGGGGCAGACTTTCTCTCTTCGCCCAGGCTTGTGCAAGAGATGTCCTGGATCCCTGGGCATTGGAAATTGTGTCCCAGGGATATCTTCTGGACTTCAAAGCTTCTTCCCCAAAAGGGAGATTTCATCTCTCACAATTATCTGCAAACCAGATAAAGAGAGAGGCATTCTTACATTGTGTTCAAGACCTCCTAGTTATGGGAGTGATCCACCCAGTTCCAAAGGAGGAACAGGGGCAAGGCTTTTATTCAAATCTGCTTGTAGTTCCCAAGAAAGAGGGAACCTTCAGACCAATCTTAGATCTCAAGATCCTAAACAAATTTCTCAGGGTCCCATACTTCAAGATGGAGACTATTCGAACCATCCTACCTATGATCCAGGAGGGTCAATATATGACTACTGTGGACTTAAAGGATGCTTATCTTCACATTCCGATACACAGAGATAATCATCGGTTTCTCAGGTTGCCATTACCAGTTTGTGGCTCTTCCCTTTGGGTTAGCACCAAGAATCTTTATGAAAGTTCTAGGTTCACTCCTAGCGGTCCTAAGGCTGCGGGGAATAGCAGTAGCCCCTTGCCTAGTCGACATTCTGATACAGGCGTCGAATTTTCAAATCGCCAGGTCTCATACGGACATTATTCTGGCATTCCTGATGTCTCATGGGTGGAAAGTGAATGAAGAAAAAAGTTCTCTATCCCCTCTCACAAGAGTTTCCTTCCTAGGAACTCTGATAGATTCTGTAGAAATGAAGATTTACCTGACAGAGGCCAGGTTGTCAAAACTTCTAAATTCCTGCCGTGTTCTTTATTCTACTTCTCGCCCTTCAGTGGCTCAGTGTATGGAAGTAATCGGCTTAATGGTAGCGGCAATGGACATAGTGCCGTTTGCCCGCCTACATCTCAGACCGCTGCAACTCTACATGCTCAGTCAGTGGAATGGGGATTACACAGATTTGTCCCCTCTACTAAATCTGGATCAAGAGACCAGGGATTCTCTTCTCTGGTGGCTATCTCGGGTCCATCTGTCCAAGGGTATGACCTTCTGCAGGCCAGATTGGACAATAGTAATGACAGATGCCAGCCTTTTGGGCTGGGGTGCAGTCTGGAACTCCCTGAAGGCTCAGGGCTCGTGGACTCAGGAGGAGGCACTCCTTCCGATAAACATTCTGGAACTAAGAGCGATATTCAATGCTCTTCAGGCTTGGCCTCAGCTTGCTGCGGTCAGGTTCATCATATTTCAGTCGGACAATATCACAACTGTATTAATAGTATCTCACAGCGCTCATAATAATCCCAAAAAGCTTTACGATAATGGGGTACCTAGCTGCCCCTGAAAGTGGTAAATATAGTAGTTGAATATCAAAAAGCGCCTAACTAGAGACTATGGGAAGTGGGTCTAGGCAGTGGCGGATAGGCCTAACTGTCTAACGTGAACAATTATACATATGTTTTGACTACGCAATATTAAAATATTAAACAAATTAGTTAGTTATACAAATTTATTATTGATATAAAATATAAAATTAAACAATATAGTTGTAAAACATGGATCCATGTATCAAAAAAAGAATACAGTTAAAATGAATAACAATCGACAATCATAATAAAAACACAATATGTTGACATAAATATTCTAATCAAATCACAGGTTTGAGTTTGCAATGTCACCAACCGGTTAGGGTGATTGAGTTGGTTGAAAGAGTCTCTAGTCCCTTATTTAGTGTATCATCTTTTGATAAAAAGTGAAAAAATGAATAATTGTTGAAAAAATGTGGTGAATAAAGATATATATCTAGATATAAAAAGTGATGATAAAAAGTGATGATAAAAAAATTCCAAGATGTCAAATTTAAAATTAAAAATCAAAAATCAAAATATAAAAATCAAAATATCTCTGTGTCTTAAATCCAAAAAATGTTTTGGTGATTGTGAAATACCCAAAAAAGAAGTGAAAAATGCTTGTATCCAAATATATTTATATCCAATGAATTATTCTGTGTTAAGCTGATGTGTATAATATAGATAGTGACTGATGAAAATCCTCCTTCTGGGAGTCTCCTTAGTGGGTGGTTTGTTGTTGGTGTTTTATTTGTAAGGTATTCGGTCTATGATATAGACTCAATCCTAAGACAAAAACCTGCAAACAACAAAATAACATAGTGCAATAATGCTACAGATGTGATGGAAATATTAAAAAGTTGCTCACCAATTTCTGTCAACGCGTTTCGGCCTCTTTGTTAGGCCTTTCTCAAAACTATATTTTAGGGTGAGCTGTGGTGGCTATTTAAGGCATATTGTACCAATCAAAAGATCGTAGTTTTGGCGCCAAAAACGCTATACTAGCATGACCCGGAAGTGGGTCTTATACCTCTTTTATCATTCTTATAATTTCCCTTTCGAATATGCTTTCATATTATCCAAATCGCTGTTATGTCAAATTTAATTAATTAATTATTTAGATGTTTAATCTAATTCTCATAATTTGTTGTTTTAATCGTTCCGATTATTGCAGTCGATAGACCGGAAGTTGTATACAAGCGGAAGAGCGGAAGTGACGTCATTGCGTATTGCGTCACTTCCGCTCTTCCGCTTATTGCAGTCGATAGACCGGAAGTTGTATACAAGCGGAAGAGCGGAAGTGACGTCATTGCGTATTGCGTCACTTCCGGTGAAGTTGTTGTTTACTAACATTACCGGTTTCTATGCCGATACATCCGGTGTTTATTTTTTGGCGGTATAATGACATGTGTTGCAGGGCATACTCTAGCCTCTTATTTTGGATATATGTGGAAATCTGAAAGTATATTTTTGTTAATGGGATTGTTATATAGTTGGATAACATTAAGGGCTCCATGTACTAAGCAGTCAGCGAGCTACCCGCAACAAATCTCGCGTCAAAACTCGCAAACTGATATGTACAAAGCCGTCAATTATGTTAAAACTTGCATCTTTAAAATTGCGAGCTTACTTATCCGCCAAACCTCGCTACCTCTCCATTTATCACTGTAATTAGACACATTTGACCACCAACTCGCCAAAAACGAATGTACTAAAAAATCTATTTGTCCGCTCGCGTCAATCTCCGCCCCCACCTCGTTATTTTTGCCTCGCCACCTTTTAGGTGGCGGGCAAGGTACAAAACAATAGGAAAGTCACTCTAGACGCCAGTCTAGACATATATAAAAGGCAGTAATATCAGCATTGTACTTACATTGTTCATTTCAGCAGCTATGGAGAGAATTCTGTATTTGTTTATTCTCCGTGTGATGCAAATCCGGGCTAGAAGACAGAATACTGGAAATGTCGCTAATCGTATGGTTCGAAGAAGGAGAGTTCGTGTCCCCCGTGTATTCCTTCCACGGGTTGGTTTGCACAGCCTTTCTGACCGAGAGATCATACAAAGATTCCGGCTTGATCGTGAATCCATATTACACCTGTATCGAGAGATTGATGATCATTTGGAGCCGATGACAGCTCATTCACAAGCTATTCCGGGACTTCTGAAACTATTAGCTGCATTGCATTTTTTTACCACAGGCTCCTTTCAGGCAGTTTCTAGCGTCATTATTGGAATGAGTCAATCTGCTTTTTCATGCCACTTATCCAAAGTCATAGGGGCTATGATGGTTATTTTTCATCGATATGTTTGTTTGCCATCTACCCCTGAAGAATGGCAATCTATCAAGTCAAATTTCTATAGGATGGCTGGGATGCCCAATGTCCTAGGTGCCATAGATTGTACCCATGTTGCTGTAAGACCACTTCAAGCTCGTGAGGAGATCTATAGGAATAGAAAGCATTTCCATTCCTTGAATCTCCAGATGGTCTGTGACCCCAACATGAGGATTATCAGTGTCCGTTCTAACTTTCCTGGCTCCTGTCATGATTCTTACATCTTAAGGCAGACTGGGTTATACCGGAAGTTCGAGGGCGGAAATATGCCTGAAGGATGGCTTCTAGGTAAGCATAACTGGCGTCTAATTTGTCTCTCATTTCAATGTACAAAAATTGCGCCAAATTTGTTGACTGTAATCTGTATACTTTAAATTAGTATTGTATAGTTCTCAATCTTTATAATTATTCTTATATTAATATTTATATTTATTATATCTTCTATTAGGAGATGGAGGGTACTCATGTACAGAATGGCTGTTGACTCCATATAACAACCCACAGACCAGAAGTCAAGTACGTTTCAATGAAGCTCACCGATCTACCAGGGGGGTTATTGAGAGGACTTACGGTCTTTGGAAAATACGGTTTCGATGTCTTGATCATTCTGGTGGTGCTATGCAGTATGCACCAGAGAAAGTTGCAAAAATTATATTGGTTTGCTGCATACTGCACAATATAGCAATTAAAAGAGGCTGTCCATTAGAAGATGAAGATCCAATAGATGCTGATGATTTACCAGAAGAAATATGTGTAGACCAAGCTAATAGGCATGGTATGGCAACAAGGGACATGGTTTCAGAACAATATTTTGAAGATTAAAGTTTCGGTTGATCAATAAAAAACTTTCTTTATTAACTTGTCTTCTACTTTTTTTTAAGAATTAAGGTTATTAAAAATCACTCATGATAAACAGTTAAATACATAACAGTTGTTGCTCTTCAATTATCAAAGGTTTCAAATCAATAAAGTTTATGATCAAAGTTATTAGAGACAATATATTATAGGTAATACATTGTCTTTGTGACATCACACTAGTGTCTACAGCTGCTCTCACTCTTTTACATAATGTGATTAGTGTAATGTAATCCCTCCATAGCTGATGCTAATTCATTGTATTGTGTCATTGAATTGCAGCTGTAACAAGCGACAGTATATTCCAAAGTGCTTTATGTTATCAGATAGGATTTTTGAGTTAAAAAAGACTTGCTAATTTGCTTTGTTTTATTCTAACCTCAATTTTTAACAGCTACTAGGTTGTCCCATATTCCAATAAATACCTTAAGGGCTTACTCTTAACACTTATTTTCTTACCCTTAATAATATATTTTTACATTCAAGATTTGTTAAAAGAATAGTGGCATATAGAAAATAATGGCAAATAAATTATTTTATTACAAAATTACCATTTTTAAACATTATATATTAACAATTGTAAACAAAAGTAAATTTTAATACATATAAACACATCTGAAAAAAAGAAAATGTTTAGAAACAAAATAACAATTATAAAACAAAATAAATTTTAATACATATAAACACATCTGAAAAAAAGAAAATGTTTAGAAACAAAATAACAATTGTAAACCAAAATAAATTTTAATACATATAAACACATATGAAAAAAAGAAAATGTTTAGAAACAAAATACTGTAACAATTGTAAACCAAAATAAATTTTAATACATATAAACACATCTGAAAAAAAGAAAATTTTTAGAAACAAAATAACAATTGTAAACCAAAATAAATTTAAATACATATCAACACATCTGAAACAAAGAAAATGTATAGAAACAAAATATCATTTGTAATAACTCTAAACATCGATATTTACAAAATTTCATAAAATACATTAATCTACATATACTTTATATTTTTTTCAATTTTTCGGGGATACATATCTAGATCAATGCGCTAACGATTGACATAACTATTAATCACTTCATCATCAAATATGTTGCGTCCTGAACCTTTTGGTGCTGGAGAATTGGTGATATTAGTTTATGCCATGGATAAATATTTCCCTAAACGGATTGGTGGTGTGAGGGGAGTGAGACAGGAATGCAGAGACAAAATTATATACGAGATGCTGAGAAGAATGCATCGTATTTCAAAAATTAAAAGAACAAGACGACAGCGTCTTAGAAAATATAGTGATTTGAAGAGAAGAGAACCGAAGTACTATAAATCTGTTCGAAGATTGATAAGGACATGTAAGTTCCAAAATTATATATGAAAGTATTTTTTATAATATAAAATAAGGATGTTATTTTTGAACTGCGTCATCATTGACGAATCAAGGACAATATTATTTTCTGAGTGTTACTTTTACTATATTAGTATATACAATTGCAAAACGTTACAAAAGTAAGCATGCAGAACTGAGTTAGTAGATTAAAATTTAACTATATTACTATATACACATAAAAGGTTAGAAAAGTTAGCATACAAAAATGAGTTAGTAGAGTAAAATATAACTATATTAGTATATACCATTGAAACATCTTCTAAAAGTAAGCATGCAGAACTGAGTTAGTAGAATAAAATATAAATATATTACTATATACCATTGAAACATGTTAGAAAAGTAAGCATGCAGAACTGAATAAGTATAGTGAAATGTAATTGCCATTTTAAACAACTTTACAATGTACTCCTATCATCCAATTTATTTTCATTCTCTTTGCATCTTTTTTTGAAAAGCAATAATTTCAGTTTTGATGCAGGCACATTGTGTGTGAAAACATTATTGTGTTCTTCTTTTCTTATTGGTTGGTAAATCCATTCACCAATAAAATTTACATTGTATAGAACCAAAAACGTAGATGTTTTTTTTTTTTTTCTTAAAAAAAAATATTAGAGAATGAAGCAAATTTAAAATTGAAGTGAATTATACATTTTTTTAAAATGGCATGTTCTATTACAATCCCAATTTTAAAAAAAAAGGTTCAGTGTCCAATTATTGTCATTGTAGTTTTAAGCTTAATTTTTAGATTTTGAAAATAAAAAATAACTAGGATTAATTACATTTATTTTTTAAATTCAAAATGTTTTATTTAATTTTATTTTTTTATAGATATGAAAAGTAGGAGAACGAATTGTGAACAGCCACAACGCTACCTCAGGTCAATGTTGGTGCAAACACCCAGAAGTGAAGCTCTTTCTCCACCTTTGGATATTGAATTATCTCCCAAACCATATAAAGTTTTTCATAAAAACACACAGACAGGTAATGACTTATTATTTAAGTTTTAAATAATATATTTTAGGTTTTGGATTTAATAGTATTCTATCTTTATCTTTGTAATTACGTTCATAGATATTACCATGGAAGACATGGAAAATAGTATGGAAATGGAAGATTTTCAAAATCCTGATAGTGTGCCAATATTTGAAACCTTGAGTTCTGATGATACTCAACCAAGTATAGAAGTTTTAACAACAATGATGGTAGATAAAGGTATGTTTCATATTCAGCAATCTGAAATCTAAGAAAATCTAAGTTTTAACTAATACATATTGTCTATTTCTAATAGGAGTTGGCTCAGATGAAAGTTTTAAAGGAGTGGACATAAGTGTAGAAGCCTAATAAACTGAAGACAAAAGTACTCAGAGTTGTCTTGAAGATCATGTGAAACAAAAAATTTCAAAAATTCGGGCAACTTTGGGAATGCTAATGGAGCAAGTAGATTTTTTATACCGAAAATATCTTATTTGATTTCATTTTTTGTTTTGTCATGATGATTGTCAGAAGAATGACAAATAATTAATGAGAAAAACTTTTTTTTCGAAGAATCAATAGTGATATTGAATTTATGTAAATAAACCTTTTTTTTGGCATACAAAAATTTCTCTTTATTAAACAATAACATTTTTAACTTAAAGAGCACAAATAATAACTATTTAAAAAATATATTGAATAAAACAATTAACATAAAATAAAACTTTAGCGACTAAGGTGTTATAAATAATAAATGAAATGTTCACTGCAGACGTGGCCTTTTTGGGTCTGTTGTACCCTCCCTTTCACTGACAATAGACAACAGAGATTGTAATGTCCTTTCAGTGATGGATAAAGCTCTGTTAATTTGCAGGTTTTTCTCTTCATCCATCCGCCTCTGCCACTGGAACATTTCTCTTTGCAGCTTTCTCTTTGCAGCTCTAATTTCTGCCTTTCAATGTCATTTCTTTGCATTTCCAGTTCTAAACTTTTTTCAGACAGAGCTGCCCAGCGGTCAATATTAGTGTTAATAATATTTTGCATATCTCTATGGTCCTCTCTGTATTGCCTTGCAAGGGTCAGTATTTCCCTTAATCCCACATCGGCCAATAGTCCTTCTGCCGGTGCATTTACAATATTTACAACTGAGTTTCAACAGGTTCCTCCATGTTTTCCGGTGTGTGGATTTCATCAGGTTGTGCATCTCCACATTCATCAAGAATATCTGGAGTCTCGCTTCCTCCTGGTGCTTCATCTTGAATGGGATTTTCCACTATTGGCATGAGATTGATAGTGATCTCCCTTGATGAGTTTTCTTCTTCTAGATCAAGACATAACAAATTGTTATTTAAAAAAAAAAATCTAAAAAAACTTGCATAAATAGAATAGGAGAGAGCAGATACAACAGTCGTACACAAATTTAAGTTATATATATATATATATATATATATATATATATATATATATATATTATATATATATATATATATAAAACACGGAAAGGAACTGCACTCTCATACCGGACCGGGTACACATCCCATGACCCTGCAACATGCTCAGCCCTGGGTGCCACTGGCACTCACAGGAAGCTGTGCTGTCCCCAGAGCCACAAGCAGTTAACCCCAGACAGGTCTGGGTGCAAGAACCATAGGGAAAATTACAAAACAAATTAATACAACACACAGAGAAAACCCAGCACTCACTTACAAGCTCTCAGCTAAGATTTAAAAGCAAAAATGGAAAGGTTAGTCACCGCATCTGGCCAAATGGGACAAGCTCAGGTACCACGTCAAGGTCCTCTCCAATACCTGAGACCCTAAAACAGCCACACAATGCAAGCTTTCATATCCAAACAAACTGAAAACAAGGGAAGGGTGCACAGGAATATGTAACCACCCTAGAAATATACAAAACACGGAAAGGAACTGCACTCTCATACCGGACCGGGTACACATCCCATGACCCTGCAACATGCTCAGCCCTGGGTGCCACTGGCACTCACAGGAAGCTGTGCTGTCCCCAGAGCCACAAGCAGTTAACCCCAGACAGGTCTGGGTGCAAGAACCATAGGGAAAATTACAAAACAAATTAATACAACACACAGAGAAAACCCAGCACTCACTTACAAGCTCTCAGCTAAGATTTAAAAGCAAAAATGGAAAGGTTAGTCACCGCATCTGGCCAAATGGGACAAGCTCAGGTACCACGTCAAGGTCCTCTCCAATACCTGAGACCCTAAAACAGCCACACAATGCAAGCTTTCAAATCCAAACAAACTGAAAACAAGGGAAGGGTGCACAGGAATATGTAACCACCCTAGAAATATACAAAACACGGAAAGGAACTGCACTCTCATACCGGACCGGGTACACATCCCATGACCCTGCAACATGCTCAGCCCTGGGTGCCACTGGCACTCACAGGAAGCTGTGCTGTCCCCAGAGCCACAAGCAGTTAACCCCAGACAGGTCTGGGTGCAAGAACCATAGGGAAAATTACAAAACAAATTAATACAACACACAGAGAAAACCCAGCACTCACTTACAAGCTCTCAGCTAAGATTTAAAAGCAAAAATGGAAAGGTTAGTCACCGCATCTGGCCAAATGGGACAAGCTCAGGTACCACGTCAAGGTCCTCTCCAATACCTGAGACCCTAAAACAGCCACACAATGCAAGCTTTCATATCCAAACAAACTGAAAACAAGGGAAGGGTGCACAGGAATATGTAACCACCCTAGAGTGCTGGGTTTTCTCTGTGTGTTATATATATATATATATATACATATGTGATACATACCATCAAATAATGGAGATGAATGTCCAGTCAATCTCTGGAAAAGACGTCCCAAATCACCTATAAAAAAAAAAAAAAAATTTTTTAGCCAATGTAACCATATATTCAAACACTATTACATTCATTTAAATTTCTATTAGTAAAATTATTAATTAAAATGTACTTTGCAATTCACTGGACACTGAACCAAAAAAAATATTTTTTAGAATAAGATATATAGCATGGAATTTCAATCAACTTTCTAATGTAATACTATGATCAATTCTCAAAAAGAAAATAATGATAAAATTTAAACCCATTAGAAAGTTGCTTACAATTGCATGCATACTCTACATGAATCCTCATTTAAAATAATTTGTACAGTGTCCCTTTCATGAAAATCTAAGATCATTGCTATTTGTCCTTCAAATTCCATTCCATCTGTAAAAGATCTCAAACTCGATTATGTCAATAATGACATTTTACTTTTTTTTTTTTACCAAAAAATAAATAAATAATTTGATACACAAGAGATAAAACACAGAACATTTAAATTATTGATTAAATTAGTAAATTACTTACCAGTTGCTCTGTCAACACCAATTTCTGGAGTGCTGGTCCTTACATCAGGAAGTGTGTCCGCCGATGAAGTAGTGTGTGTAACATTAGATGTGGAGCGTAGGAATTAGCCATGTGAAAAACTGGCCGAAGGTCTGGAAACAGCTGCACTGGGTGGTCTGGAAACAGCAGAAGAAGAAGTAGAACAAGTGGGCCTTTCGTTGTTACTCCTCCCAGGCTCGGGTTGGTGTTGCTTTAAAAAAAAATAAAAAATTATGGTTTATTTTTATTGTTATTTCTAGTTTAAACTGCAAGATAAAAGTGTTAATAATAATATAATGACAGCAGTGAATGAAGGCTCAATCATTAAAGGGACATGCCACCCACATTTTTTCTTTTATGATTTAGAAAGAAAATGCAATTATAAACATCTTTCTAATTTACTTATATTATCTAATTTGTTTTATTCTCTTGATATTATTTGATGAAAAGCATATCTAGATATGATCACTAGCTGCTGATTGGTTGCTGCACAAAGAAGCCTCATGTGATTGGCTCACCATGTGCATTGCTTTTTCTTCAACTAAGAATATCTAGAAAATGAAGCAAAATAAATAATGGAAGTAAATTGTAATGCTGTTTAACTTTCTATTCTCTATCTGAATCAAGAAAGAAAGATTTTGGGTTTAGTGGCCCTTTAAAGGGTCATGAACAACACCTCTGGTAGCACGTTCCAAATTTTTTTCTCTGGCCAATTTAGCTTTTGCGAAACGTTTAATGTCGTTGTAACACTTCTTCAGCTGATCGACATCCTTTTTTCCTGGACCCTGGGCACTAACAGCATCGCTGATCCTTTGCCAGATCTGCTTCCTCCTAGAAAAATTTGTCTGTTTGACACGACATCCAAACAAATAATCATAAGAGTCAATAATCATGTCAATCAAAACGACGTTTTGCTGATGAGAAAAGTGAGGATTCTTGGATTTTGAAGCGGTTTCAGATCCAGATGAAGCCATATCGAATTTGTAAATAAAGATCACAAAAAATAACGCTCTGTAATCACTCTCCCAAAATTTTGGAACAATAATAAAGTTGTTTACAAAAGTTGTACTTTTATAGGAACAAAATTCTATTCCCGCGACTACTATGACGTTCGTGACACCTTGCATGTCACGTGTTAACAATTGGCCAGACAATTCAACTGAAAGTTAAGTACATTAGCTTAGTCGCGGCGAGCGAGGTGTCAAATTTATCAATATTCCGCCACTGCTCGCGGCGGGCTAGACGTGTCTATTTATTGTGGGATTATTAGTACATAGCAACAGCGGACACCATTTCGCCCGCGGCGAGTAATGGCGAGTTTAGCCGCGTCTACAATGACGGATGAATTGACGGCTTAGTACATGGAGCCCTTAAACATCGTATGAGAGTTATAATTCATAATAAAATAAAATGAAATGGGGTTTCATATTAAAGTTAAAAAACTCATACACATATATAAAATAATAATAATGCTTCAAATAAATAATGCTTCAAATAAAACAAATTAACAATTCAGTCATGAATAGCGATACTAAAAACAGTTTTTTGTTCATTAAAATCCTTAAGAGTCATGATTCTATGACGGATAAAACACTTATTTTACTGAGGTCTATAATTGGAAAAAATAGTAATCCATGTGTAGAATTAATCTTGGAAATAATTAGATATAATCTATCAGTTATAATAGCATCTGGGTGTTCTGGTCCACTTATTTGTGCAATTCTAGTATCTGGGTGGAAAGATTAGGGCAAAGGAAGAAATAACTCCTATTATCTAATATCCAACTTGTTTGTTTTGATTCCTAAATCTAGTTCAGATAAACTATCATATCTGGAAGACTTACAATGTTATAAGAGTAAAATATAAATATGGGTTAAAGATTAAAATATTTTATTTAAAGGAGAATAATTAAAATTACTGCGGAGACCCCACATTAGTGATAAGGTGTCTAGTGATAAATAACTCTATGAGCTAGTATGAAAATACATGCTGTCCGGTTAGATGTCTTCCTAAACAAACTTATATGTAGGTTATTATTTTAAATTTAGTAGATGTGAGAGATCTTCTCTATTATTTAGACCCCTAGGGTATAAACTATCAATATCAAAAATCCATCTGGATTCGGCAGTTAGTAGACTCCTCTCATAATTTCCTCCTCTCCAATTGGGTGTCACTATTTGTATCCCTATATAATGGAAATGGACAGCATGTATTTTCATACTAGCTCATAGAGTTATTTATCACTAGACACCTTATCACTAATGTGGGGTCGATAGTAGAGAAGAAGGCAGAGTAGTGACCTCCTACCACTCTCAATTTGTTTATTTAAACAAATTCCTATAAAACTATAATAGGAGAACATGTGTCCTAGAAAAGCATAATAGGAGAACAAATTCGCTTGATATCAAAACCCAAATAAGAGAACATATATGTTTTAATAAAGGTAGAATAGGGAAATCGTAGTAATTTCATTTCTCCGCAGTAATTTTAATTATTCTCCTTTAAATAAATATTTTAATCTTTAACCCATATTTATATTTTACTCTTATAACATTGTAAGTCTTCCAGATATGATAGTTTATCTGAACTAGATTTAGGAATCAAAACAAACAAGTTGGATATTAGATAATAGGAGTTATTTCTTCCTTTGCCCTAATCTTTCCACCCAGATACTAGAATTGCACAAATAAGTGAACCAGAACACCCAGATGCTATTATAACTGATAGATTATATCTAATTATTTCCAAGATTAATTCTACACATGGATTACTATTTTTTCCAATTATAGACCTCAGTAAAATAAGTGTTTTATCCGTCATAGAATCATGACTCTTAAGGATTTTAATGAACAAAAAACTGTTTTTAGTATTGTTATTCATGACTGAATTGTTAATTTGTTTTATTTGAAGCATTATTTATTTGAAGCATTATTATTATTTTATATATGTGTATGAGTTTTTTAACTTTTATATGAAACCCCATTTCATTTTATTTTATTATGAATTATAACTCTCATACGATGTTTTAAAGTTATCCAACTACAGGGAGTGCAGAATTATTAGGCAAGTTGTATTTTTGAGGATTAATTTTATTATTGAACAACAACCATGTTCTCAATGAACCCAAAAAACTCATTAATATCAAAGCTGAATATTTCTGGAAGTAGTTTTTAGTTTGTTTTTAGTTTTAGCTATTTTAGGGGGATATCTGTGTGTGCAGGTGACTATTACTGTGCATAATTATTAGGCAACTTAACAAAAAACAAATATATACCCATTTCAATTATTTATTTTTACCAGAGAAACCAATATAACATCTCAATATTCACAAATATACATTTCTGACATTCAAAAACAAAACAAAAACAAATCAGTGACCAGTATAGCCACCTTTCTTTGCAAGGACACTCAAAAGCCTGCCATCCATGGATTCTGTCAGTGTTTTGATCTGTTCACCATCAACATTGCGTGCAGCAGCAACCACAGCCTCCCAGACACTGTTCAGAGAGGTGTACTGTTTTCCCTCCTTGTAAATCTCACATTTGATGATGGACCACAGGTTCTCAATGGGGTTCAGATCAGGTGAACAAGGAGGCCATGTCATTTTCTTCTTTTATACCCTTTCTTGCCAGCCACGCTGTGGAGTACTTGGACGCGTGTGATGGAGCATTGTCCTGCATGAAAATCATGTTTTTCTTGAAGGATGCAGACTTCTTCCTGTACCACTGCTTGAAGAAGGTGTCTTCCAGAAACTGGCAGTAGGACTGGGAGTTGAGCTTGACTCCATCCTCAACCCGAAAAGGCCCCACAAGCTCATCTTTGATGATACCAGCCCAAACCAGTACTCCACCTCCACCTTGCTGGCGTCTGAGTCGGACTGGAGCTCTCTGCCCTTTACCAATCCAGCCACGGGCCCATCCATCTGGCCCATCAAGACTCACTCTCATTTCATCAGTCCATAAAACCTTAGAAAAATCAGTCTTGAGATATTTCTTGGCCCAGTCTTGACGTTTCAGCTTGTGTGTCTTGTTCAGTGGTGGTCGTCTTTCAGCCTTTCTTACCTTGGCCATGTCTCTGAGTATTGCACACCTTGTGCTTTTGGGCACTCCAGTGATGTTGCAGCTCTGAAATATGGCCAAACTGGTGGCAAGTGGCATCTTGGCAGCTGCACGCTTGACTTTTCTCAGTTCATGGGCAGTTATTTTGCGCCTTGGTTTTTCCACACGCTTCTTGTGACCCTGTTGACTATTTTGAATGAAACGCTTGATTGTTCGATGATCACGCTTCAGAAGCTTTGCAATTTTAAGAGTGCTGCATCCCTCTGAAAGATATTTCACTATTTTTGACTTTTCTGAGCCTGTCAAGTCCTTCTTTTGACCCATTTTGCTAAAGGAAAGGAAGTTGCCTAATAATTATGCACACCTGATATAGGGTGTTGATGTCATTAGACCACACCCCTTCTCATTACAGAGATGCACATCACCTAATATGCTTAATTGGTAGTAGGCTTTCGAGCCTATACAGCTTGGAGTAAGACAACATGCATAAAGAGGATGATGTGGTCAAAATACTAATTTGCCTAATAATTCTGCACTCCCTGTATATAACAATCCCATTAACAAAAATATACTTTCAGATTTCCACATATATCCAAAATAAGGGGCTAGAGTATGCCCTGCAACACATGTTATTATACCGCCAAAAAATAAACACTGGATGTATCGGCATAGAAACCGTTAATGTTAGTAAACAACAACTTCACCGGAAGTGACGCAATACGCAATGATGTCACTTCCGCTTGTATAGAACTTCCGGTCTATCGATTGCAATAAGCGGAACGATTAAAACAACGAATTATGAGAATTGGATTAAACATCTAAATAATTAAATTTGACATAACAGCGATTTGGATAATATGAAAGCATATTCGAAAGGGGAATTATAAGAATGATAAAAGAGGTATAAGAACCACTTCCGGGTCACGCTAGTATAGTGTTTTTTGGCGCCAAAACTACGATCTTTTGATTGGTACAATATGCCTTAAATAGCCACCACAGCTCACCCTAAAATATAGTCTTGAGAAAGGCCTAACAAAGAGGCCGAAACGCGTTGACAGAAATTGGTGAGCAACTTTTTAATATTTCCATCACATCTGTAGCATTATTGCACTATTTTATTTTGTTGTTTGCAGGTTTTTGTCTAAGGATTGAGTCTATATCACAGACCGAATACCTTACAAATAAAACATCAACAACAAACCACACACTAAGGAGACTCACAGAAGGAGGATTTTCATCAGTCACTATCTATATTATACACATCAGCTTAACACAGAATAATTCATTGGATATAAATATATTTGGATACAAGCATTTTTCACTTCTTTTTTGGGTATTTCACAATCACTAAAACATTTTTTGGATTTAAGACACAGAGATATTTTGATTTTTATATTTTGATTTTTTATTTATATTTTAAATTTGACATCTTGGAATTTTTTTATCATCACTTTTTATATCTAGATATATATCTTTATTCACCACATTTTTTTAACAATTATTCATTTTTTCACTTTTTATCAAAAGATGATACACTAAATAAGGGACTAGAGACTCTTTTAACCAACTCAATCACCCTAACCGGTTGGTGACATTGCAAACTCAGACCTGTGATCTGATTAGAATATTTATGTCAACATATTGTGTTTTTATTATGATTGTCGATTGTTATTCATTTTAACTGTATTCTTTTTTGATACATGGATCCATGTTTTACAACTATATTGTTTAATTTTATATCAATAATAAATTTGTATAACTAACAAATTTGTTTAATATTTTAATATTGCGTAGTCAAAACATATGTATAATTGTTCACGTTAGACAGTTAGGCCTATCCGCCACTGCCTAGACCCACTTCCCATAGCCTCTAGTTAGGCGCTTTTTGATATTCAACTACAATATCACGACTGTAGCCAACCATCAAGGGGGAAACAAGGAGTTCCTTAGCAATGTTGGAGGTTTCAAAAATAATTCTTTGGGCAGAGGTTCACTCTTGCCATCTATCAGCTATCCATATCCCAGGAGTAGAGAACTGGGAGGCGGATTTTCTAAGTCGGCAAACTTTTCCTCCGGGGGAGTGGGAACTCCATCCGGAGGTGTTTGCATAGTTGATTCAACTTTGGGGCAAACCAGAACTGGATCTCATTGCGTCTCGTCAGAACGCCAAGCTTCCTTGTTACAGGTCCAGGTCCAGGGATCCCAAGGCAGCGCTGATAGATGCTCTAGCAGCACCTTGGTCCTTCAACCTGGCTTATGTGTTTCCACCGTTTCCTCTGCTCCCTCGTCTTGATTGCCAAGATCAAGCAGGAGAGAGCTTCTGTGATTTTGATAGCACCTGCGTGGCCACGCAGGACTTGGTATGCAGATCTGGTGGACATGTCATCCCTTCCACCATGGACTCTGCCGCTGAGGCCGGACCTTCTACTTCAGGGTCCTTTCAACCATCCAAATCTAATTTCTCTGCGTCTGACTGCTTGGAGATTGAATGCTTGATTTTATCAAAACGTGGTTTCTCCGAGTCGGTCATTGATACCTTGATTCAGGCTCGAAAGCCTGTCACCAGGAAAATCTATCATAAGATATGGTGTAAATATCTTCATTGGTGTGAATCCAAGGGTTACTCATGGAGTAAAGTCAGGATTCCTAGGATATTATCTTTTCTCCAAGAAGGATTGGAGAAGGGATTGTCAGCTAGTTCCTTAAAGGGACAGATTTCTGCTCTGTCTATTCTTTTGCAAAAGCGCCTGGTGGATGTTCCAGACGTTCAGGCGTTTTGTCAGGCTTTAGTTAAAATCAAGCCTGTGCTTAAATCTGTTGCTCCGCCATGGAGTTTAAATTTAGTTCTTAAAGTTCTTCAAGGGGTTCCGTTTGAACCTCTGCATTCCATAGATATCAAGCTTTTATCTTGGAAAGTTTGGTTTTTGGTAGCTATCTCTTCGGCTCAAAGAGTTTCAGAGTTATCTGCCTTACAGTGTGATTCCCCTTATCTGATCTTCCATGCAGATAAGGTAGTTTTGCGTACCAAACCTGGGTTTCTTCCTAAGGTGGTATCTAATAAGAATATCAATCAGGAGATTGCTGTTCCGTCACTGTGTCCTAATCCTTCTTCAAAGAAGGAACGTCTATTACACAATCTTGACGTGGTTCGTGCTTTAAAGTTTTATTTACAAGCTACTAAGGATTTTCGTCAAACATCTGCATTGTTTTTTGTCTACTCTGGACAGAAGAGAGGCCAAAAGGCTTCAGCAACTTCTCTTTCTTTTTGGTTAAGAAGTATAATCCGCTTAGCTTATGAGACTGCTGGCCAGCAGCCTCCTGAAAGAATTACAGCTCATTCTACTAGAGCGGTGGCTTCCACATGGGCTTTTAAAAATGAGGCTTCTGTTGAACAGATTTGTAAGGCGGCGACTTGGTCTTCGCTTCATACTTTTTCTAAATTCTACAAATTTGATACTTTTGCTTATTCGGAGGCTATTTTTTGGGAGAAAGGTCTTACAGGCAGTGGTGCCTTCCATTTAAGCGCCTGCCTTGTCCCTCCCTTCATCCGTGTCCTATAGCTTTGGTATTGGTATCCCACAAGTAATGGATGAATCCGTGGACTGGATACACCTTACAAGAGAAAACAAAATTTATGCTTACCTGACAAATTTATTTCTCTTGTGGTGTATCTAGTCCACGGCCCGCCCTGTCATTTTAAGGCAGGTATTTTTTATTTTCTCCTTTCTCTTGCTTGTGTTCGGTCGAATGACTGGAGGTGGCAGTTAGGGGAGGAGCTATATAGACAGCTCTGCTGTGGGTGATCCTCTTGCAGCTTCCTGTTGGGAAGGAGAATATCCCACAAGTAATGGATGAATCTGTGGACTGGATACACAACAAGAGAAAAAAAATTATCAGGTAAGCATAAATTTTGTTTTCTTGTGTCTGATTTTCAAATATTTATAATATGTGCCTCAGACTCTCCAAATAATATGTATAAATAAATGGATCTGAGAGAAATGCCTAATTATACTATATTGGATAAATGTCTGCTGTGTTAAATAACCACATATTTAAAAATGGTTAACCAATTTATTTCAAATAAATACATTTTTCTTTGTTTTCTAGAAATCTAATAAGCCTTACAGGGAAGAACTTGGTGTGAAGATGAGGTTTCTAAATAAATACATATACTATAAGTTAACATATAAATGCATCATAGATTTTGAGCCCATGTCTTAAACACCTTTGAGACTTGTATTAATAAATAACTATAATGTTCATCTATATGATATAGGATGGTGACTAGGAAATTAAATATGTACCAGTATACCAAATGAACTGATATACAAAATAAGTCAGATATACATATATTTATTATTGGTTTATACTACTAGTCCCTCATAAAAATTTGACTTTTAAAATATTATAAGTAGTATATCATGTTTAGTATGAAAATACTCAGAATAAATGGTATTATATGGTCCCATATATGTTGAACATATAATTTATTAATATCAGGAAATAGTAAGTATATTAAAGATACATTTGGCTATATAGTATTCTGCTAACAAAGCCGCTTTCATGCTCATGTTGCCCTCTGGTGGTTTATGGGAGAATTACAACCAAAGGGGATTGTAGTATCAAATAAACATATGCATTCTCAAAGAACAAATGAAATGTTCAGCTTCGAAGGGCATATCAGAGACAAGCATCGATTGGGGCCTATCCGAATGTTCACCAATGATTAGAATAGAGGTGGACTTTATCACTTGATAAAGTCTCATGTAATAGGAAAAAAGGGGCATGCTGCTGAATTTTGAGTGACTTACTTGCTGCCATGGACCACAGTCTCTAGAAAGCAAAATTGGCCTAACCTTTTTTTATCTCCAGAATTGCAATACCTCTCATATGACGGTGAACGGATTTATCTGAAAAAGCTGAAACTTTCAAATTGGTTTAATTAGTAACGTATGAATGGTTATTTTATGTTTTAATAGATTTTTTTTTTAAAACAAGCTTTATTGTTCATAAATTTCAACAGTACATAAAGAAGTGTCAATCAATGCTAATGGTACATTGGAAAAGGCATATTCCATTAAACAAAATTATTACTAATCAGCTGACTATATGGTAGTCTTAAATCTTATAAGTTATAACAGTAGAGTCCCAATGTTGTAGTAAAAGTAGAATCTCCTAAGAGCTTTATTTTTTAGCCTTCTTTTTTTTCCCTTTCAATAGGATCATAAAACAACATTTAGCAAATTAAAATACTGCCAGAGTGTGCTAGATTGATTTCCAAGAATTGATAAATAATTTGAAAAGTAAAGGGGGAGAGAGCAGTGAGAAAAGACCTCAGAAGGGAGGGGGAAAAAAAACAACTAAAACCCCAGTTTTCTTATCTTGTGAGTTCATCTATTACGACCATGTCCGCTATGTAGATGTTCCCTTCCATTTGGCCAGCATCATTTTATAAGTGACCAATTGATTTGTCTTAAGGTAGTGCAGCCTCTTTAATGTTAGTAGGTCAACTGATGCTCGCCATTCATCCAGTGTTGGTATATCTGTTGTCTTACATTTTTTTGGAACCAGCTTTTTCGCTCCGGTAAACATTATTAAAAGGAGTGACTGGGTATGTACTGTATTTCTTTAGCATTGTGTCAGGTGTACATGGGATGTCCAAGTGTAATCTTTCAGATGCATGTGATATCCCCTCAGACCAGAATCCCAATACCTTCGGGCAGGACTACCAAACAAGCAGTAAAGTACCAGTCTCGCCGCACCCTCTCCAGCACAAGGGGCTGGCTGAGGGATAAAGTTTGTGGAGTCTGGCCGGGTGAGATATCATCTACTCGCCAATTTTATGTGGATTTCCTGCACATTAGCTGAGATATAAGAGCGTTTTGTTAATGTTAACTATTTAAGCCAAGCCTTCTGATCGATGTCAGTGTGGAGATCTCTATTCCAAGCTCTAGTGTACGTAGGAAGAGGGCTGTCAGGCGCCACAAGCAATAGCTTATAAATCAGTGAGATTAACAGCCTTTGTGGTTTGTGTGCAATGCATAAGTACTCAAATGGAGTGGGGTCCCTTCCTAGCCTGTCTCTATGCGCATGGTGTGACAAAAAATGCACTAACTGATTATACCTCAGCCAAGATGAAAAAATATTGCTATTTATGTCATCCATCTGCTGCTGCGTATATATTCTCCCGTTCTCTATTATATTGTATAAACAACCCGTTTTGAGATTATAAGGTTTGCTGGGACGCGTTCCCATCTTGTGATATGGTAGCTCTGGGTTCTCTATGATCAGTAGTAAGGAAGAGAATCTGGATGAAATGTGTGTGTTGGTAGCTATTATTTTCTCTGACTCGTGTAAGATTTCTAATGTCATTTGATATTTGCTTAACATTTTGGGACGATGTACTGAATGGATCCAAGCCAATGCACCGACGTTGTTAAGTTTGAAAATTTGTCCATCTAGTCTAACCCAGGCCTTGTGTGTTGTATTTTGGGACCATTCCACTATGCGTTGTAACAATATAGCTTGCCTATAGGCTGACAAATTAGGGAGCCCCAGACCACCCCTATCCCGTGGGAGATACATCGCTCTCCTAGGGACTCTTGGCTTTGAACCTCACCAGACAAATTGCTCTAATATTTTTTGTAGTTGGGGTAAATATTCTCTTGGGAGAGAAATCGGGATAGTCTGCATAATATATAATATACGTGGAAGACTATTTATCTTTATCACCCCTATCTTACCTAACTACAAGAGAGGTTTATTTTTCCAAGACGATAGATCTCTTGTAATCTCCTCTCTTATTCTCAGGTAATTTTTTTTTTTTTTTATATTTATTTTATAGTGGAACATCCAAATTGAGTTTTACAATACATCGATGTCGATATACAATGAATATACAAAGACAAAATAAATTCAAATCTCGAACTTATTGATATAGAAGTATACAGATATCCTCAAATTGTTTCCTTGGTGTCCCCTTTTTGTTTTGTCAGGTAATTATCCTTATATAAATCTTGCGGTCTAGGTGAAAGATTTATACCTAAATATTGCAATTGCTTGGTGTTCACTGATATCTTAAATTCGGATTTTAGCCAATGTATGTGTTCTGGGGGGATGGGCACTAATGTTTAGGAGTTCCTACTTCGTTAAGTTAAAGGGACAGTCTAGTCCAAAATAAACTTTCATGATTCAGATAGAGAATGTCATTTTAAACCATTTTCCAATTTACTTTTATCACCAATTTTGCTTTGTTCTCTTTGTATTCTTAGTTGAAAGCTAAACCTAGGAGGTTCATATGCTTATTTCTAAGCCCTTGAAGGCCGTCTCTTCTCTCAGGGCATTTTGACAGTTTTTCACCACTAGAGGGTGTTAGTTCATGTGTGTCATATAGATAACACTGTGCTCATGCACGTGAAGTTCCAGTGAGCCAGTTTTGATTGGTTAAAATGGATGTCTGTGAAAAGAACTGAAATAAGGGGGCAGTTTGCAGAGGCTCAGATACAATATAATCACTGAGGTAAAAAGTGGATTTATATAACTGTCTTAGTTATGCAAAACTAAGGTATGGGTAATAAAGGGATTATCTACTTAAACAATAAAAATTCTGGTGTAGACTGTCCCTTTAAAAAAAAAATTAGAGAGGGCTCTGTATGCTTCTATTTATGGGATCGACGTGTTCACATTTGTGAGGGTGTAAAGAATGTCGTCCGCATATAGGGCCTGCTTGTATTCCGTGTCTCCCACCACTACCCCTGTTATATTGTAGACTGTCCCTTTAAGATGGAAATTAGAGAGGGCTCCGTATGCTTCTATTTCTGCATGGAGTTTCAGGATCGACGTGTTCACATTTGTGAGGGTGTAAAGAATGTCGTCCGCATATAGGGCCTGCTTGCATTCCGTGTATCCCACCACTTCCCCTGTTATATTGTAGACTGTCCCTTTAAGATGGAAATTAGAGAGGGCTCCGTATGCTTCTATTTCTGCATGGAGTTTCAGGATCGACGTGTTCACATTTGTGAGGGTGTAAAGAATGTCGTCCGCATATAGGGCCTGCTTGCATTCCGTGTATCCCACCACTACCCCTGTTATATTGTAGACTGTCCCTTTAAGATGGAAATTAGAGAGGGCTCCGTATGCTTCTATTTCTGCATGGAGTTTCAGGATCGACGTGTTCACATTTGTGAGAGTGTAAAGAATGTCATCCGCATATAGGGCCTGCTTGTATTCCATGTCTCCCACCACTACCCCTGTTACATTGGTATTATTTCTAACTTTGTGCGACATGGCTTCTATTGAGAGAGTGAATAGTAGAGGGGACAAGGGGCATCCCTGCCTAGTTCCATTAGTTATTTTGAAAGCCTCTGACAATGTTCCATTTACTCGGACCCAGGCACTAGGGGAGGTGTATTGAGCAAATAACAGAATTTATGCTTACCTGATAAATTACTTTCTCCAACGGTGTGTCCGGTCCACGGCGTCATCCTTACTTGTGGGATATTCTCTTCCCCAACAGGAAATGGCAAAGAGTCCCAGCAAAGCTGGCCATATAGTCCCTCCTAGGCTCCGCCCACCCCAGTCATTCGACCGACGGACAGGAGGAAATATATATAGGAGAAACCATATGGTACCGTGGTGACTGTAGTTAGAGAAAATAATTCATCAGACCTGATTAAAAAACCAGGGCGGGCCGTGGACCGGACACACCGTTGGAGAAAGTAATTTATCAGGTAAGCATAAATTCTGTTTTCTCCAACATTGGTGTGTCCGGTCCACGGCGTCATCCTTACTTGTGGGAACCAATACCAAAGCTTTAGGACATGGATGAAGGGAGGGAGCAAATCAGGTTACTTAAATGGAAGGCACCACAGCTTGCAAAACCTTTCTCCCAAAAATAGCCTCCGAAGAAGCAAAAGTATCAAATTTGTAAAATTTGGCAAAAGTGTGCAGTGAAGACCAAGTCGCTGCCTTACATATCTGGTCAGCAGAAGCCTCATTCTTGAAGGCCCATGTGGAAGCCACAGCCCTAGTGGAGTGAGCTGTGATTCTTTCAGGAGGCTGCCATCCGGCAGTCTCATAAGCCAATCGGATGATGCTTTTAAGCCAAAAGGAAAGAGAGGTAGAAGTCACTTTTTGACCTCTCCTTTTACCAGAATAAACAACAAACAAAGAAGATGTTTGTCTGAAATCTTTTGTAGCCTCTAAATAGAATTTTAGAGCACGGACTACGTCCAAATTGTGTAACAAACGTTCCTTCTTTGAAACTGGATTCGGACACAAAGAAGGTACAACTATCTCCTGGTTAATATTCTTGTTAGAAACAACCTTAGGAAGAAAACCAGGCTTAGTACGCAAAACCACCTTATCTGCATGGAACACCAGATAGGGCGGAGAACACTGCAGAGCAGATAACTCTGAAACTCTTCTAGCAGAAGAAATTGCAACCAAAAACAAAACTTTCCAAGATAGTAACTTAATATCTATGGAATGTAAAGGTTCAAACGGAACCCCTTGAAGAACTGAAAGAACTAGATTTAGACTCCAGGGGGGAGTCAAAGGTCTGTAAACAGGCTTGATCCTAACCAGAGCCTGAACAAATGCTTGAACATCTGGCACAGCTGCCAGTCTTTTGTGTAGTAAGACAGATAAAGCAGAGATCTGTCCCTTTAGAGAACTTGCAGATAATCCTTTCTCCAAACCTTCTTGTAGAAAGGAGAGAATCTTAGGAATTTTTATCTTATCCCATGGGAATCCTTTGGATTCACACCAACAGATATATTTTTTCCATATTTTATGGTAAATCTTTCTAGTTACCAGTTTTCTGGCCTGAACCAGAGTATCTATCACAGAATCTGAAAACCCACGCTTCGATAGAATCAAGCGTTCAATCTCCAAGCCGTCAGCTGGAGGGAGACCAGATTTGGATGTTCAAATGGACCCTGAACAAGAAGGTCCTGTCTCAAAGGTAGCTTCCATGGTGGAGCCGATGACATATTCACCAGGTCTGCATACCAAGTCCTGCGTGGCCACGCAGGAGCTATCAAGATCACCGAGGCCCTCTCCTGATTGATCCTGGCTACCAGCCTGGGAATGAGAGGAAACGGTGGAAATACATAAGCTAGGTTGAAGGTCCAAGGTGCTACTAGTGCATCTACTAGAGTCGCCTTGGGATCCCTGGATCTGGACCCGTAGCAAGGAACCTTGAAGTTCTGACGAGACGCCATCAGATCCATGTCTGGAATGCCCCATAATTGAGTTATTTGGGCAAAGATCTCCGGATGGAGTTCCCACTCCCCCGGATGGAATGTCTGACGACTCAGAAAATCCGCCTCCCAGTTTTCCACACCTGGGATGTGGATCGCAGACAGGTGGCAGGAGTGATCCTCCGCCCATTGAATTATTTTGGTCACTTCTTTCATCACCAGGGAACTCCTTGTTCCCCCCTGATGATTGATATACGCAACGGTCGTCATGTTGTCTGATTGGAACCTTATGAATCTGGCCTTTGCTAGCTGAGGCCAAGCCCTGAGAGCATTGAATATCGCTCTGAGTTCCAGAATGTTTATCGGGAGAAGAGACTCTTCCCGAGACCATAGACCCTGAGCTTTTAGGGATTCCCAGACCGCGCCCCAGCTCACTAGACTGGCGTCGGTCGTGACAATGACCCACTCTGGTCTGCGGAAGCTCATTCCCTGGGACAGATGGTCCAGGGTCAGCCACCAACGGAGTGAATCTCTGGTCTTCTGATCTACTTGAATCATTGGAGACAAGTCTGTATAGTCCCCATTCCACTGTTTGAGCATGCACAGTTGTAATGGTCTTAGATGAATTCGTGCAAAAGGAACTATGTCCATTGTTGCAACCATCAACCCTATTACTTCCATGCACTGCGCTATGGAAGGACGAGGAACAGAATGAAGCACTTGACAAGAGCTCAGAAGTTTAGATTTTCTGACCTCTGTCAGAAAAATCCTCATTTCTAAGGAATCTATTATTGTTCCCAAGAAGGGAACTCTTGTCGACGGAGACAGAGAACTTTTTTCTATGTTCACCTTCCATCCGTGTGATCTGAGAAAGGCTAGAACTATGTCTGTATGAGCCTTTGCTTTTGACAGGGACGACGCTTGTATTAGAATGTCGTCCAAGTAAGGTACTACTGCAATGCCCCTCGGTCTTAGAACCGCTAGAAGGGACCCTAGCACCTTTGTGAAAATCCTTGGAGCAGTGGCTAACCCGAATGGGAGGGCCACAAACTGGTAATGCTTGTCCAGAAAAGCGAACCTTAGGAACTGATGATGTTCTTTGTGGATAGGAATATGTAGGTACGCATCCTTTAGATCCACGGTAGTCATAAATTGACTTTCCTGGATAGTGGGTAGAATCGTTCGAATGTTTTCCATCTTGAACGATGGTACCCTGAGAAATTTGTTTAGGATCTTCAAATCCAAAATTGGTCTGAAAGTTCCCTCTTTTTTGGGAACTACAAACAGATTGGAATAAAATCCCATTCCTTGTTCCTTTATTGGAACTGGGTGTATCACTCCCATTTTTAACAGGTCTTCTACACAAAGTAAGAATGCCTGTCTCTTTATTTGGTTTGAGGATAAGTGAGACATGTGGAACCTTCCCCTTGGGGGTAGTTCCTTGAATTCCAGGAGATAACCCTGAGAAACTATTTCTAGCGCCCAGGGATCCTGAACATCTCTTGCCCAAGCCTGAGCAAAGAGAGAGAGTCTGCCCCCCACTAGATCCGGTCCCGGATCGGGGGCTACTCCTTCATGCTGTTTTGTTAGCAGCGGCAGGCTTCTTGGCCTGCTTACCCTTGTTCCAGCCTTGCATCGGTTTCCAGGCTGGTTTGGGTTGTGAGGCATTACTCTCTTGCTTAGAGGATGCAGAATTAGAGGCCGGTCCGTTCCTGAAATTGCGAAAGGGACGAAAATTAGACTTATTTTTAGCCTTGAAAGACCTATCTTGTGGAAGGGCGTGGCCCTTTCCCCCAGTGATGTCTGAAATAATCTCTTTCAATTCTGGTCCAAATAGAGTTTTACCTTTGAAAGGGATGTTAAGCAATTTTGTCTTGGATGACACATCCGCTGACCAAGACTTTAGCCAAAGCGCTCTGTGCGCCACTATAGCAAACCCTGAATTTTTCGCCGCTAATCTAGCTAATTGCAAAGCGGCATCTAAAATAAAAGAGTTAGCCAATTTAAGTGCGTGAACTCTGTCCATAACCTCCTCATATGGAGTCTCTCTACTGAGCGACTTTTCTAGTTCCTCGAACCAGAACCACGCTGCTGTAGTGACAGGAACAATGCACGAAATTGGTTGTAGAAGGTAACCTTGCTGTACAAAAATCTTTTTAAGCAAACCTTCCAATTTTTTATCCATAGGATCTTTGAAAGCACAACTGTCTTCGATAGGAATAGTAGTGCGTTTGTTTAGAGTAGAAACTGCCCCCTCGACCTTAGGGACTGTCTGCCATAAGTCCTTTCTGGGGTCGACCATGGGAAATAATTTCTTAAATATAGGGGGGGGAACAAAAGGTATGCCAGGCTTTTCCCACTCCTTATTTACTATGTCCGCCACCCGCTTGGGTATAGGAAAAGCGTCAGGGTGCACCGGAACCTCTAGGAACTTGTCCATCTTGCATAACTTCTCTGGAATGACCAAGTTGTCACAATCATCCAGAGTAGATAACACCTCCTTAAGCAGTGCGCAGAGATGTTCTAATTTAAATTTAAATGTCACAACATCAGGTTCAGCTTGTTGAGAAATCTTTCCTGAATCTGAGATTTCTCCATCTGACAAAACCTCCCTCATGGCCCCTTCAGATTGGTGTGAGGGTATGACAGAACAATTATCATCAGCGCCCTCCTGCTCTTCAGTGTTTAAAACAGAGCAATCGCGCTTTCTCTGATAAGTAGGCATTTTGGATAAAATATTTGCTATGGAGTTATCCATTACAGCCGTTAATTGTTGCATGGTAATAAGAATTGGCGCACTAGATGTACTAGGGGCCTCCTGCATGGGCAAAACTGGTGTAGACACAGTAGGAGATGATGTAGTATCATGTTTACTCCCCTCATCTGAGGAATTATCTTGGGCAATTTCAATATCTGTGGCAGTACTGTCCTTACTTTGTTTGGACGCTATGGCACAATTATCACATAAATTTAAATGGGGAGACACATTGGCTTTCATACATATAGAACATAGCTTATCTGAAGGTACAGACATGTTAAACAGGCTTAAACTTGTCAACAAAGCACAAAAAACGTTTTAAAACAAAACCGTTACTGTCTCTTTAAATACTAAACAGAAAACACTTTATTACTGAATATGTGAAAAAATATGAAGGAATTGTTCAAAAATTACCAAAATTTCACCACAGTGTCTTAAAGCATTAATAGTATTGCACACCAAATTTCAGAGTTTTAACCCTTAAAATAACGGAACCGGAGCCGTTTATAAATTTAACCCCTATACAGTCCCAGCTATAGTCTTTGCTGAGACCCAACCAAGCCCAGAGGGGAATACGATACCAATTGACGCCTTCTAGAAGCTTTTCCAGCAATTTTTAGATCCTCACACATGCATCTGCATGCCCTGCTCTCAAAAAACAACTGCGCAGTAATGGCGCGAAAATGAGGCTCAGTCTATAACTAGGAAGGCCCCCTGACTGGAAAAGGTGTCTAACACAGTGCCTGCCGTTTAATAAACGTTCCCAAAGTTTATAAATGCAAATTGTCAGCATAAATATGAATAAAATGCCCAATAAAAATGTCTACCAGTTTTTTAGCCCATAATAAGCCCTTTATTCTGTTTGTTTGACTAAGAAAATGGCTTACCGGTCCCCATGAGGGGAAATGACAGCCTTCCAGCATTACATGGTCTTGTTAGAAATATGGCTAGTCATACCTTAAGCAGAAAAGTCTGCTAACTGTTTCCCCCAACTGAAGTTACTTCATCTCAACAGTCCTATGTGGAAACAGCAATCGATTTTAGTTACTGTCTGCTAAAATCATCTTCCTCTCACAAACAGAAATCTTCATCCTTTTCTGTTTCAGAGTAAATAGTACATACCAGCACTATTTTAAAAAACCACTAGATAGAAGAATAAAAACTACATTTAAACACCAAAAAACTCTTAACCATCTCCGTGGAGATGTTGCCTGTGCAAAGGCAAAGAGAATGACTGGGGTGGGCGGAGCCTAGGAGGGACTATATGGCCAGCTTTGCTGGGACTCTTTGCCATTTCCTGTTGGGTAAGAGAATATCCCACAAGTAAGGATGACGCCGTGGACCGGACACACCAATGTTGGAGAAATCATGTTTAAGAAGGAATCACCAAAATTCATCGTCTGCATCACCCGACACAGAAAAAGCCAGTCAACTCAGTCGAAGGCCTTCTCTGCGTCAGTCGAGAAGAGGGCCATCTGCACACCTTCAACTCTAGCATAATTGAGTAATTGCAATACTTTTGAGGTATTGTCGCGTGCCTCTCTACATGGCACAAAGCCCACCTGATCAGTTGATATGAGGTCTGGGAGGTATTTATGTAATCGTTTTGCTAGAATCTTGACAACAGTTTTTATGTCAGTATATAATAAAGATATGGGTCTGAAATTTATTGGGGTTGTGGGCGTCTTATCCGGCTTAGGGAGAATTGTAATATGTGCTTCAAGCATTGTATCTGCTAATACTGGGTTTTCGCCTAGATTATTGAATAGTTGCAGCATGTGCCGATCCAGGGTTTTAATGAAAATCTTATAATATTTTGACATAAGCCCATACGGGCCAGGGCTTTTTCCACTAGGTAAGTCCCTAATTGCATGTGTTAACTCTTCCTGTGTGATAGGCGCATCAAGTGTATCTGCGTCAGCTTTGTCTAATTGGGGTAACCCCACCCTGGATAGTCATCTATTGCTTGCCCCCTGGAAATTATTTGTGCTGACTGCACATCTGTGTCAGTTGGTCTTGTGATATTATACAATTTATCGTAATAAGAATGGAAGGACATAGCTATGTGTTTGATGCTTTTAAGTTTGGTCCATCTGCAGAGTGAATGTAATGGATATGTGATTTGAGCTGTGTTCTACGGATTAATATTGCCAGCAATTTGCCAGGTTTATTACCTCCTTCATAGTATTTGATCATTAACATCTTGCGCTGGTAGGCTGCTGCTAAATGTTGTTTACGCTCAGGTTTAGTTTTAATGAGTGAATTTTTAGTGTTCTCGTCGTTAGGGTCTTGTTTATGTTTCCTTTCTAGACTTGATTCTTTGTGCAGTAACTGCGTGTAGACTTCTCTGTATTGCTTAAGCAATCTAGATTTATGTTTAAGAAATTCGCCCCTTATTAGGCACTTGTGCGCTTCCCACACATTCAACCTCGAAGTGCGTTCAGGGTCATTGAGTGTAAAGTATTCTGTAAGGGATTTCTGAATTTCTAGTTTAATGAGTGGTTTTTCTAAAAGAGATTCGTCCATTCTCCAGATATATGTGGTTGGAGGTATATCAGGCCATTGGATTGTGCATGTGACTGGGGCATGGTTCGACCACGTTATTGAACATATTTTGCATGTATTGACCATGTCGTATCAGTTAGAATATAATCAATGTATGAATATTTGTTATGTTGAGGGGAATACTATGTAAAATCTTTGGTGTTTGGGAGCAGTGTTCTTCATGTATGATGAAGTAGCAATTCAGAAAGAGTGGCTTTAACATTTTTGTTTTTTCTATTAGGCACACTGGAAGTACCAGTCGATGTGTCAATTTGAGGTTCTAATGGGAGATTAAAATCTCTGGCCATATATACTGGCCCTTTTGCATAATCCAGTATGATTTTGGATACTCGCTTTACAAATTGATGTTGTGCCGCATTGGGTGTGTACACCGTCACAAGAATAATGGGATAGTCATAAAATGTGCCCACTAATACCAGGTATCTCCCCTCTGTGTCTTTCTCGATGTGTGAAATTTTAAGCGGTACTGTATGATGAATCAAAATTTCTACTCCGCACTTCTTTGCGGGCCCGGAGGAAAAGTATGCTGTCGGATATGTGGTGTTGAACCATTTTGGTTCTTTGCCCTTGCAAAAGTGTGTCTCTTGGACAAACACTATATGACTATGTGAGTTCTTGAAGTTTTTAATGGCAATATGTCAGTATATTTATGAAAATCAAAGTAGTGCTCTCCAAATAATATATCAGCTTATGGCAGGGTTATAACACAATACAAATAATAATTATCCTTAAAAATAGAAACCCTTAACTAACACGCATCTACTAGAAACCATGCAATTGATATAAATACCTGAATTCTTTTATTTAGTTAATATCCATGAACATATTGAAATATATTTGCAATACCAGAATATGACACAACATTATATACGTTAAAAACAACTATTAAGATATGCTATCCTTCTTACAAAACTCAGAAAGATTTTCCTTTAAAACCAGCAGAGCTGCATTTAAAACATTACAATGAGACTTAAAGTAGCAGCTACAAACATTCAGCAATATGATTTACAGTGCTAACTTAAACAATAATACAATATACACTTCTATTAAAACATCAGGACTTTCACAGATAAATTACTTAGCCTACCAGATACAAATTTAAACAATACCTAGGCTTATGAAATATTAACTTGAAATGTAAACTATTTCCTTAACTCTGCTACATACAGCAATAGTAAATGTTTACTTTAAATGTTTGCATACAAATAGGCAAGCTAAGAGCTATTCAAGGTTATGCAATACAATTTAAAAGCCCAATTTGCTCTTTCCAATCTTCCAATTGTAATTTAACTGTAGTGACTATGCATATAACTTATCTTACCAAAAACCTTGTATACTTTACCAAATAAACCAGTCGATATCCAGTTTCCAATGTTTCTCAACAGATTCAATTTCACCTCAGAAATTCAAAATTTTGGATACTGCATATGGAGTCCAATAGTAGGTGTGTGCTTTAATAATAACCACAGTAGTTATTCCTTCAGGATTAGCCAGCCGCCCTTAGAGTTGAAGCATGTTTACCATGGCAACGCATCTTTTGAACAGTTAAATTCCCTTAACTGTCCTACCGGCATTGGCCCCTAGGTGGCAGCAGGCATACAGACAAAACAAATTCACTTTTACATTTCTTAAGCATTTTTTGACAAGTTAATTATTCTCATAACATGGTTATTCATTTTATCATAATTTACTGCAACAACTACTCACAATATTTGTTTTGGATAAGTAATATCTTATGAATTTTCTGATCATTTTGATATGAAATACAGTATATTATATTAAAATAATGTATCCTGTTTCTGAAATTAATGGCATTTATACATCTAAAATGTTTTCAGAGTTGTGTTTAAACTTTCAAAAACATCTAGCGTATATAATCATATGACATGTTTCAGATATCCCATGCAGGCATTCCATCTGAAAAATAGAAACATTTATGTTACATATAATTAAATAATAAGATTATTACAGTTTGAATCTATTTTTCATGTATCTATTAACTGCAGCAATTATTTATTTAATATAAAACGTACTATTTCAACATATATATTGTGACAGAACCCAAGGCATAGTAATGGAAGGTGTCTATATTCCCTCAAAAGTGCTGCAGTGCGAGGTATGGTCTGACAACCCCAGGGAGAATTGTTATGTTTGTTTGCCACATAGAGAAAATATGTGATTTATTTCTGGGTCCCTGGGGTGGAGTATTTGGAGAGTAGGGTGGGCCAGTGCTCCACCCCGCAGTTTGCAGGTAGCACATTATGTCAAAAAGTCCAGTCCAGGAATTCTGTCTGACTCAGCTAGCTACTCACCTGCATATGGTAATTGACAGCAGGTGCTAATAAGATCCCCAGTCAGGGTTTAAGAGGTAGATTTTTGCCAGCAGTAAAGGAAAACTGCAAACACTCTCCTGAGAGACTGAGAGGAATTATATCTAAAGGACAAAGTTTGAAAGGTCTGTGCAATATTACTTTTGTGAAAAGCTACTTAGTGCAGACAGTTGTACTTGTTAGTAAGTGCTCAGTGGAGCAAGCCTCTTTTGTTTTGTTTATGTTTATTTTGCCTGTTTTTGCCAGACCTGATAATAAACAGACTGTATTTTATAAAGCTACAACCTTGTGTGGTGTTTCCAGCTTTGAGGACTGTGTGTTTCCAAGATCCCAGGTCACAATATATACATATATGGGCTATTTGAATTATTCCAAACACACATGAAACTAGTATTGTTCCCTTTGCAAAAAAATGTATTTATTTTTATCTGTGTTATACAGGGGTTGTAAATGTTAATTCTTCAACCCACACTGCTTTCTCTGTGTTATCCTAAGGTCTTCACTGCTCTTTCTTCTAACTCAGTTCCCAGACTCTTTGTCTTTTACTCACCACATGGGGTCTTTTGCACCTAAGTGTAATGCTGAAATTCTCACAAGATTTGTCACCTGAGTTAGACTCTTAGGTACATTTGGAGGGGTAAATAGATTTTATCTCACATTCCCAAGCAATCACACATATGGTTTCTGAAATTGTTGTTACATTTTAATTAAACCAAAATCTCTATTGTTCTCACTTTAGCTAGGAATGTCTCTTTTAAAGTAATCTTTATGAGTTTCCTGTGTAATTGAAAAAGTGGGGGAGAATTAAACATGTTTGAAGTTAGTTTGTCTGACAGAAATGAATCATTTCTACTGATCAGTCAGATCTGAATAAATATAATTGTATTGCATAGCCTTAAAATATATGATTAAAATATATATATTTATTAACCTTACATATACCTTGACAAATAGATCTCTTACCTGGGTTGTTGAGGCCCTTGGCGTTAATAGTGGTAAATGTAAGATTATGTGAGCCATACCTGCTGTTTTGGTATGCCATTCTGGAGAATGTGGGTAAAAAAAGTAGCTAGAAAAAAAAAGAGTAAAGGTTAGTTTGTTTCTAGCACACAATGGTTTGTATCTAGCATACAATGCAATAAACAGATGGATAAATATTGAATAACCTTTCCTGCAAACAAAACCGTTTAAAGTATTGTCCCAAGTGGGAAAACCTGTATAACAGTAAAACCAGTACCTATTGGGGTAGTAACCCTTAGGCTAATATAACTATATGAACACTTACCCTTCTCCTAGACAGCTAAACTAGCCATCCAGGATATTGAGCTGAATATGGTAAAAAATGGGAAAAGGGGGGAGGGGATGAGGAAAGCAAGGTAAAAGGTGAAAGGGTGGGAGGGAAAGGGAGGGAGGTATTGTGGGTGGAGGAACAATAAACAGTGGGAACAATGTTATCTGCTGTGGCCTACACTGGACCTGACTTTAATTATGTTTAGGCAATAATGCCTAAGTATTCTTTCAGGGATACAGTTTGCTGTCTTACAGCTACTACATGTTAGTACCCTCCCATCAATAGATGTTATTCTTGGTTGGTACAAATGCATAACAAAGGCAACAAATTAAGATGACAAATACAGAAACGGTGAACAGTATTTTTTATTTTTTGGGGGCCTAATATCTACCCCATACCCATCTAAACCCACCCCCTTTAAGTGAAGAGACAAAAGAATAAAAAGGATACCATATTAATGCTGTAACAAAGGGAGCGTACATTTATCTGTCTCTGTGACAAACTTGCAAACCCATTAGCGTTCAACTCCTCCAGTGTCCAGTGTAGTCGGCTCAGGTAAAGCGGAGGACTCCATGTTCATGTTGCTTGTAGAGGGACCCCCTGTCCTTTCCAGTGACAATTCCGAGTAGAACATCTGCGGATCAGACCCAGGTCGGAATATTACAGTCTTCTTGTTATTTATTGCTATTAGTGATACTGGGAAACCCCAGCGATACTGTATTTTGTTTGCTCTCAGTGTTGTTGTGATATGTCCGAGTTCTCATTTTTTTGAAGCGTGACTGGTGAAAGGTCCGAGAACAACTGGATCTCCTCACCAGCATGATATACCGGATGTTTGTCTCTCGCACACCTAAGGAGTTCGTCTTTATCTTTAAAATTCAGAAACTTTACTATAATATCTCTGGGTGGTCCCTTGGGGGGGGTTAGGCCTCAGAGCCCTATGTGCCCTTTCCATTATAATCTCGGGGGACGCAGGAATCCCTTTGATAGTGTGGAAGAGATTTTGCAGGTAACCTTCAATTGCTGGTGGATGTTGTACAGTGGTGTTGGCCGAGGCTTGCGCCACCTCAACTTGTTGCACTCTTGTCTCCAAGGTGTTAATGTCTTTTCTAAGGTCATTAACCAAGCTGTGCATTTCCTGCATGACACCCTTAATGTCTTCCTTTGATGATAGGTATTGCAGATCTTCTTTAGTTAGGGGTTGAGCCCGTGGCTCTGTCCAATGCGGTTGTGCTGTATGTGTCTGGGCTTTTGGATTGGTTTATCTGTTTAAGATATTTACTCATCGGCCTGGCTGGGGTATTCTTTTCTGTCCTTGCAGATTTTTTATTAGGTATTACCCAAAGTGCCTTTTTAATGCCGTCTGCCAAATGTGCTTTTTAGTTTGCGAGTTTTGGTGAATACCCACAATATCGGTATCCCCGGAAAAAAAAATACCAAAAGTGGCGAAAATACTCTCAGGGTAACCAGACACCCCAAGTAAATAGTGCTCCCCAAGATATTAACGCTTAACAAGTGGAACCCCAAAGACAACCACGTCAGAATAGAAACAATAGCCATGATTCTGAGGGATCCAGGAATCAGTACCCTGGGATATAAAAAAATCGGTCCATGGGTAAAAATAGCTTGTATAATCAAGTGGGCCAACTCAGTACGCAGTTAAATCAATTATGTACACTATTTACTAATATAAGTCAAGCTTTGACAGCTCAGCACCCTAATAATCCTTTTTAGGGGTACTGCCAGTGGCAAGCAGTGGGCCACAGGCACAGTCATGAATACTCTGGTATTACCTGAGAGAGGGGGGAGAGATATACCAGATTAAATAATCAGCATCAATAATGGTACTAATAAGGTTCTCCCCCTACAGCCAAGAAACGGACGGCCTAGCTGTGATGACAGGCAGTCTCAGCCTGGAAGCTCTAACCAATCTCTTCTTTTGCAGTTGTCCCCTAACCTTATTCCCACAAATGCAGTACACAGGAACCCTGTCAGCCTTATTATAGAGGAAGTGACTGGTAAGAATGAAAATTCTTCTGCATCAGGTAACGTGGCGGATTCAGGTAACTTGTGGCGAAGCCAACAGATGTGTAATCATGCTAATTTTATGTGTGAAATGGTAGAAACTGCAGGGAGATTTTATGTACTGGCCGAACTCCAGGATTCAGTTACTAACCCTATAATGGGATTAATTGAAACTGGATCTCAGGCAACTATTTAATCCCACAGGTACTACACACAGCTAAATTTGATGGTTCACTAATAGATGTTGGGGGTGAATCTCTCAAAGTGTGGGGTACTGTATGGTTAAAGCTGGGGAACAGGGTAATAAGACACCCTGTCATTATAGTGGATCTGCCAACTGATCGTTTAATCATTGGTATCGACCTTCTTAAGCGATTAAGTACCGTAATTGATTGTATAGATAATATTATTTGGTTGGAAGTTAAAAGACCTATTAATTATGAGCGGTCCAGCATACCTCACACTAGACATAACTGTCATGTGGTGGAAGAGAAGCCAGATACTGTGTAGATTCATTTCAGAAATAGCTCTGCACCTGAGATAACGGTCCTTCAAATAGATGGTCAGACTCCCCTAAGTGGTTCTCATGGTAATACCATTAACATTTTGCCTGGGAAGATAGCCAATTATTCCTTAGACGGCGATGTATTAACCATATCTCTCCACAAGGGGTATCCTAAATCCTTTAAAGGCGTGATCACGCTCAATTCCTTGTAGAAATTGAGACAGTTAAAGATGATCTATTCCTCCCTATACAGGTGCATGACCTTGGAAAAATCAAGTATGCCAAATTGAACATAAAACAGGAAGCAAAACAGGAAGCTTATTATATATGTGAGGGCTTATCAGCACAGATAGCTGAACCTAAGGTGATTAAATATATTTCTCCCCAAGATCTCTGGGTCCATGACCTGGATGACAACTCAGAAAGCTATAACATCACAGCTAAATGTTTATTATCTATCTCCATAGGTAATAAATCAGCAAAGCACCTGTTTTTAGTTTTAAATACTCCCCATAATCAAATATATATATTGGCAACAATCTCTTACATAGATAAGCCATACAAATAGATTTGATTAACCTTTGCCTCTGGAGCAGGTTAAAGGGGGCCCTTAAAATATTTCAGGACCAAAACACGTCCCTGAAATCAAAACCAGGAAATGGCATATGCTGTGAATATGCAGGTGTCTAATCCCTGCTGGGGCTGATAAATTCCTCTTATCCTTACAGGTAAAAAGAGGTCAGAAATTAAAAACTTCTGAAACACTAATATGCATCTCCCATAGAATGCAAAATCTGGGTATAACAATGACCCATATTCCTATGGTAAATATTGGGACTATTCCAATACATGTTATTGTACATAACATGACCCCACAGGATATCACCTTGTCCAAGGGAACTATAATAGGATATGCTCTAGAATCCAGTTACTACACTTTTGGATTCCAGAATAATATAATTGGACTAATACCTGAAGGATACTTAACTAAAGAACAGTTAATAGAACAATCCTTTGCATCTATGCCAGAGGGATTGTTTACAATTTAGTCAATTTATCCATTCAGCTCAGAGGAAGGCATCTGTAAAATTGAAGAAGCCTCCCTAGTATTTGATCAGCTGATCAAAGAGCAAGAATACCCCAATACCCAGATACGGTAAAAAAAGGTACAAATGTATTTAACAATAAAAACAACAGCAATGCGTTTCTCAGTGTAACACACTGTTTCATCAGGCTATCAGCTATCAGCCTGAAGAAACAGTGTGTTACACTGAGAAATGTGTTGCTGTTGTTTTTATTGTTAAATACATTTTTACCTTATTTTTAACTCTCCATCTGCTGCTCCATTGCTTTTTTGGCCTAGGCCAAATACTCTATTTGACACCCTATTTGGAGCTCCTGGACTTTTAGTGTGATCAATGTGACACCGATCTGCTCCCATTACATCATTTTTGGGCATCCCTGGACTCTCCCTGGCGAGACGAGGACCCCTTTTGGCGACATCTTCCTATTGAGGTCTAACGGACGACGTGTGGTTCCAGATTGCGAATATTGCACTTCTGTGCTTTATACTGTGTGAGTAGGATTCTTGTGTTCCTATTGCTGCCTTTACCTATATTATATGACCTGCACTATGTGGCGCCCTCTACCCATTCCTTCCTATATATAAGATAAAATAATTAATTTGTAGATGAAACTGGCTAATGTAAGTTAAATTCTAAAATCAGAATTTTCAGCCCAAAACCCTTTCTACATCCAATTCACAGACTGCCTTATGTGACCAGATACACATTACAGGCCAGGATGTCTCAATTATACACTTCAAAGGAAGCCTGTATAAGGAGTTTTCCTATCTGAAGGGGCGGACGGTCTGTCTGCAAGGATAATGGAATATACAAACATTCTCAGAGGATGCAGCTCTTATCATCTAGGTGTTAAATTGTCCCATACTGAGTTCAAATACACGAACTTCAGACATTACATCTCCAGGGAATAGCAAAGAAATCTACTTTGAAACATATGTATGGTTGAAAGCATAAGATTGAAACTTTAAAACGTAATTTCTTGTGTCTGATTTTCAAATATTTAATATGTGCCTCAGACTGTCCAAATATGAGAGAAATGCCTAATTATACTACATTGGATAAATGTCTGCTGTGTTAAACAACTACATATTTAAAAATATTTAACCAATTTATTTCAAAATATATACATTTTTCTTTGTTTTCCAGAAATCTTATAAGCCTTACAGGGAAGAATCTGGTGTGAAGATGAGGTTTCTAAATAATTACATATTCTATAAGTTAACATATAAATGCATCATAGATTTTGAGCCCATGTCTTAAACACTTTTGAGACCTGTATTAATCAATAACTATAATGTTCATCTTTATGATATAAGATGGTGACTGGGAAATGAAATATGTACCAGTATACCAAATGAACTGATATACAAAATAAGTCAGATATACATATATTTATTATTGGTTTATACTTCTAGTTTGTGTGAAAAGTCAGAAGAGGTATTCTTATGCAAATAATATATGCAAACAGTGTGGACAAGCACTTATCTTTTTACGGGTCTTGAACACAACTCACTCTTATAACAGCCCCAAAGTTAATATACCATCAAAAAAGCGTTGTTACTAATCAGTACCTGAAAAGCCGGAAATGTCCTGTCCTTTGGCAAAAATACAGGAGCTGCAAACTATACTTGCTAGTACAGAGACCCTCCGCTCCACATGGGCTAAGAAATTACTCAGCCAGCCTCCAGAGTGGTGTCCCGACTGTAGCCTACTATCGCACTGCAGGAACTCCAACGACCACGAAGGATGACCTCACTCTTGACGCATAGCAGGGGAGGAGGGTGTTAGCCCGGTGCCTTGCAAGACGTCTGGGAGGATGAAGCGGTATCCAAACTGGATCTTCCAGCTTAAGACCAGAATACCTCTAGGTTTGAATTCCAGAAATGATTTAATTAATTTTTGGGAATGAGTTCCCTTTTCAGCCTAGCATTTGTAGTATACTACACTATCTGTTTTAGATACTTCCAAATTTTGTGATTTACTCTTTTTTTGGCCTTGAATTAATTAATTGTATATATATTGGTGCCATCCTTTGAGTCTTTAATGTATCCATTGTATTTGGTATCTGGCAGCTAGAGCGTCTATTTATTTGCTCATTACCCCTTGTATTTTTTTATACTAAAGTTTATGGTATCTGCAATCTTTATGGTATCTACTATAGTATAGTTCTCTGCAGTGCTCTTTAATATGCTTATTCTTTTCTAATTTATCACTTCATTTCTGTATAATATGGTTATGTATTGCCATATGCATGCATATCAAGTATCTTACGTGTACCATATCAACAAATGTATTTTTGTGTTGCATAGCGTATTTTTTAATATGGCTTCTGTACTTATATATATATATATATATATATATATATATATATATGTGTATATACTTATTCCTTATGTTTCTACATATTTGTATATAATCTGTTCATTTATATCAGCTTTGTCATTGTATTAGGCATCAGTGATTAGAGTTCCTGTTTAGGTTTAACACTATGGGGGGGGGGGGGGCGTTTTTGTTGGTTTTAATCAATTAACCTATCAGCAGTTCTTGTATGATTTTTAAACATGCATCCTGCCCTGCCTCCCCAGACTATGATTACGGCGTAACCGCTGAAACATGTCAGTCTAGGCATGCCCTCCTTTTGTTTCCCTTGGATGTGTCCTATATATTTTTAAAATTTTGTTTATTAAAATAATTTTATTCTGAAGATTGCGGATCCATTTGTCCTCATTCTATACTACTAGTCCCTAGTTTGACTTTTAAATGCATCTTTTAAAATATTATAAGTAGTATACCATGTTTAGTATGAAAATACTCAGATTAAATGGTATTATATGGTCCCATATATGTTGAACATATAATTTATTAACATCAGGAAATAGTAAGTATATTAAAGATACATTTGGCTATATAGTATTCTGCTAACAAAGCCGCTTTCATGCTCATGTTGCCCTCTGGTGGTTTATGCGAGAATTGCAACCAAAGGGGATTATAGTATCAAAAAATCATATGCATTCACAAAGAACCAGTGAAATATTCAGCTTTCAGAGACAAGCATCAATTGGGACGTATCTGAATGTTCACCAATGATTAGAATAGAGGTGGGCTTTATCACTTGATAAAGTCTCATGCAAGAGGAAAAAAGGGGCATGCTGCTGAATTTTGAGTGACTTACTTGCTGCCGTGGACCAGAATTGCAATACCTCTCATATGACGGTGAACGGATTTATCTGAAAAAGCTAAAACTTTCAAATTGGTTTATTTGGTGACGTATGAATTTTTATTTTATCTTTTAATAGATTTTAGCGAATAAATTCTTTATAGCATAGTTAAATTGTAGTTGTGACTTAAAAAGGAACTTATTCTTATATTTAATAATAATTAGACCAAGGTTAGTAAGTATACTGGTGTTCCATAAATTAGTTTCAAGCTATTGCGATCATTTTTAGAATTTATTTTGTTGTGGCTAAATAAGAGGCTGTTCCAGGCCAGGTTAATTGGCATATAAATAGGCTAGTACATTGATAATATACAATTTCTGGTGTTATATAGAACCATTTATGGGCTAAATAGTTAAATTATACTTTTCTGAAAATTATTTTAGATTTATTGAGATTTAGTAAGATTTGTATCCTGTTATATTGTTAAATAAGCACTGTTAAGTTAGCAGTCCATATTTCGGCATTGAACTAAGTATTGTTGGCTAATTATAGACTGTTCTGGTATTTTCATTGGTGGTAATTTTAATAAGCAATTCATCGTGAGTAAGGTTAATTTTTAGAGATATATTTTTATGATCTGTTTTGTACAGAAAATTGGAACAGAATAAGCGTGTATAATTGATTCATAATCTAGTTTTTACATAGATATAATTCAAGGTGTCTATAAAGATAACTAATCAAGAAAACAGGATGGAATATTAATTATTAATATTAATTATTAATATTCATAATTATAGGATATACAACATGTATTGGTTGGCAACTGCTAAGATAAGTACTCCAACATTTTTCTCGAGGTTACTGCTGGGATAATAATAAATTATATTGTAACCCTAGTATAATGTATAATATAGTCATTTACATCTGTCCCTAACTAGCTTTGTAGGAGATAATACGAAATTGCAAAACAAATAGATTTTACAAACAAATTGGCATTGGCAACCGTGCATGCAAGTGTTTTATACAGATATAATTTAACCCCTTTATTTCAATGTGTATGTGATAGTCAAATGCTGCATGTGTGTTTCTAGTGATCGATGAGCTAAATCACAGCTGCAATTGTATTTTGCAGTGGTCATTTAAGAATTTGATTGCCCTTTTGTGTGTGACTGGCAATTAATATGTAGGTGTGTGTGTGTACATTTATTTAGTTTGTTAATACTGTTTTTCTGACCTCTGATGGGTTACAAATCATTGTGTTGGAGGATTTCAAGGAGGTTTAAAATATAATATCCTTGTGATAAAAACGACTGTTGCGCTACAGGTATATAAGAAGTTAAAACACTGTTACTGGCATGTGATGATTTAAGTGAGGAGGTAAAAATAAATCACAACTCTGTGTGTGTTACCAGTAGCTAAGGGACATAAAATGATTGGTCATTTGTGAAAAAAATTGTGTGGACTCGTTGGTGAGAATAAGGCAGCATTGGGAAACACGTAGGGTGGAAATGGCCCATAGAATGTAACCAAGGGCAGAAGCTTCTGATTTTTCTATAAACGTACAATGCCCATTTAAAATCATGTTTATCAATAGTACATTAAAAAGAGACAGATGAAATGCTTGCTCTGCAGCACATGTGATTTATAGATAATTGGGCATAAATCAATAAAATGTATAATGTTTGTAACAGGTGATTTTATTTTTAATATACTATAAATAAATATCATAATTAACTTTTTTGCCCCTATTTAATTGCTTGAAATGTTTGAAGGCAGGAGCAGACTGGCCATAACATCAGACACGGCAAAAAGCCAGTGGGTCAGCTGGCATCAATTTTTACTGTTTACAGCTCCCATTATATCAACTGATCAGTCCGAAGTGCTGCTCTATTCTGCACTGAAAAAATGGACCCTAGATTTTGTCATGGTTGGTGTTTTTTTTTTAAAACCTGTATGGGCACTTAAAAGTGACACACAGTGTATATGTATGCTTGTGTGTGTGTGTATATGTATGCGTGTATGAGTGCATGTGTGTGTACATGTATGCTTGTGTGTATATGTATGCGTGTGTGAGTGCATGTGTGTGTATATGTATGCTTGTGTGTGTATATGTATGCGTGTGTGAGTGCATGTGTGTGTATATGTATGCGTGTGAGTGCATGTGTGTGTATATGTATGCTTATGTGTGTGAGTGCATGTGTGTATATGTATGCGTGAGTGCATGTGTGTGTGTATATGTATGCTTATGTGTGTGTATATGTATGCTTGTGCATGTGTGTATATGTATGCTTGTGTGATTTGTGTGTATTATTATCAGGTATTTGCAGAGCGCCAAAAGATTCTGCATATGTATGCTTGTGTGTGTACTGTATATGTATGCTTGTGTGATTTGTGTGTGTATATGTATGCTTGTGTGTGTGCATGTGCATATATGTGGGGAGTGTGGGGAATTTTTTTTTTAAAAACCTGTATGGGCACTTAAAAGTGACACACAGTGTATATGTATGCTTGTGTGTGTGTTTGTGCATGTGTGTGTATATGTATGCGTGTGTGAGTGCATGTGTGTGTATATGTATGTGTGTGAGTACATGTGTGTGTATATGTATGCTTGTGTATGAGTGCATGTGTGTATATGTATGCGTGTGTGATTTGTGTGTGTTTATGTATGCGTGTGTGAGTGCATGTGTGTATATGTATGCGTGTGAGTGCATGTGTGTGTATATGTATGTGTGTGAGTACATGTGTGTGTATATGTATGCTTGTGTGTGAGTGCATGTGTGTATATGTATTTGTGTGTGATTTGTGTGTGTATATGTATGCTTGTGTGTGTATATATGTATGCTTGTGCATGTGTATATGTATGCTTGTGCATGTGTGTATATGTATGCTTGTGTGATTTGTGTGTATATGTATGTTTGTGTGTGTTTATATGTATGCTTGTGTGTGTGTACTGTATATGTATGCTTGTGTGATTTGTGTGCGTATATGAATGCTTGTGTATGTGCATGTGTGTATATGTATGTGTGTGCGTATATGTATGCTTGTGCGTATATGTATGCTTGTGCGTATATGTATGCTTGTGTGTGTGCATGTGCATATATGTATGAGTGGGGGGAAATGTGAGAAATAACGTGGATATTATACAATCACTCCATAAACACATACCAAATACGATGCATAAATAATTTGAGGAAAATATGTTAATAAAAGTTTTTTTACCATCTGCCAATAAAAAAAAATGTCCCCGGATTTCATTTTAAAAATCTGGTCACACACATATCTCATTATTTTCCTACAAAAATTGGCGTGGGGGTTCAGATGAGGGCTACCAACAATGCTGTAATGTTTGTGTCTCCAGGAACAAAAAAGGAAGCCCTATTTTGGGGAGTAAAGTCCCTGTTTTCCCCATAGACTTTCCACAGCCAGCCAGCTCTGCTCACCTACCTGGATACATTGTACCAAACCCTCAGCCTACAGGTTTTTATACACTTGTAACTGTTTACTGTACACAGACACTAAAGCAGCCCTCTCAGTAACAACTGTACAAACTGCTGAGGAAATAATCTTCACACAGCCTTAAAGGGCAGGATAGCCCCTGGTCACACAGTCTTAAAGGGAAAGATAAAAAAAACACACAGCCTTGAAAGGGTCAACTAGCACCACACACACACAGTCTTAAAGGGACAGATTGCAGTAATGTTCATGCAGCGCAACCTTAAAGGGCAGCTAGACACCTGCGCACAGAGCCTTAAAGGGACAGATCACCATAATGTATACGCAGCGCAACCTTAAAGGGCAGCTCGACACCTGCCCACATAGCCTTAAAGGGACAGATCACTGTAACGTGCATGCAGTGCAACCTTAAAGGGCAGCTCGATACCTGCGCACACAGCCTTAAAGGGACAGATCCCCGTAATGTGCACGCAGCACAACTTTAAAGGGCAGCTCAACACCTGCGCACAGAGCCTTAAAGGGACAGATCACCGTAATGCGCTTGCAGCGCAACCTTAAAGGGCAGCTCAACACCTGGACACATAGCCTTAAAGGGACAGATCACAGCAATGTACATGCAGCACAACCTTAAAGGGCAGCTTGACACCTGCGCACAGAGCCTTAAAAGGACAGATCACCATAATGTGCACACAGCGCAACCTTAAAGGGCAGCTCGACACCTGCGCACAGAGCCTTAAAGGGACAGGTCACCGTAATGTGGACGCAGCACAACCTTAAAGGGCAGCTCAACACCTGCACACACTGCCTTAAAGGGACAGATCACTGTAATGTGCACACAGTGCAACCTTAAAGGGCAGCTCGACACCTGCGCACAGAGCCTTAAAGGGACAGATCACCGTAATGTGCATGCAGAGCAACCTTAAATGGCAGCTCAACACCTGCGCATAGAGCCTTAAAGGGAAAGATCACTGCAATGTGCACGCAGCGCAACCTTAAAGGGCAGCTGGGCACCTGCTCACAGTCTGAAAGGGGCAGGCACACACAACCTTTTAGTGAGTTTACATGCACAGTTTTGAAGGGAGCGATAGTTTGCATCCCCATGTGATGCACGCAGCCTTAAAGGGACGCTCTGTCTTAACGGGACAGTGGCACGTGCACGCACACAAACACACAGAGCACTCTCAGCCTTTAAAAGGACAACTTGCACCACACACATACAGCCTAAAAGGGACAGATCACTGTAATATTCACGCAGCGCAACCTTAAAGGGCAGCTCGGCACACAGTTTCTAAGGTACAGGCACACACAACCTTTAGTGGGTAAACGCACACAGTTTTAAAGAGAGCAATAGTATGTATCCACATGCAAAGCACAGCGCCTTAAAGGGACACTCTGTCTTAAAGGGACAGGGGCATGTGCACAGCCTTTAAAAGGACAACTTGCACCATAACCACACAGTGTTAACGGAACAGCTCACACCATGCACACCTAGCGCAGCCTTAAAGGGCAGCTCACCGCCTGCTCACACAGCCTTAAAGGGGCAGGCACACACAACCTTTAGTGGGTAAAGTCACACCACACGCACACAGTCTTAAAGGGAGTGATAACAGTATACATCCACACGCAACGCACACAGCCTTAAAGGAACATCTCACACAATGCTCAGTCTGTAAGGGGCAGGCACACAGGCTTTTAAGCACACCCAAATGCACACAGCCTTTAAGGGGCACCCAGTATTAGTGACAGACACAAACGCAGACTTTAAAGGGGGAGCTCACAAACGCAGACTTTAAAGGGGGAGCTCACACCGCACACACATAGTTTTAATGGTACAGGTGCCACAATGTTTACACACACAGCTTTAAAAGGACAGCTCATGGCATTCACACACAGCCTTAAATGCTTTAAATGAATGGTTTATGGTACACACAGACTTAGGGGCCGAATTATCAAGTTCGGAATGGAGCTTGATGCCCCCTGTTTCCGCACAAGCCTTCAGGCTCACCAGAAACGGCAGTTATGAAGCAGCGGTCTAAAAACCGCTGCTCCATAACTGATCTGCTGCCTCTGAGGCTGCGGTCTTCAATACGCCCGATCCTATACGATCGGGCTGATTGACACCCCCTGCTAGCGGCCAATTGGCCATGAATCTGCAGGGGGCGGGGCATTGCACAAGCAGTTCACAAAAACTGATTGTGCAATGATATATGCTGACAGTGTATGCTGTCAGCATTTATCGATGTGCGGCGGACATGATACGCTACATTGTATCATGTCTGTCCGCACTTTAGTAAATTGGCCCCTTAGAGATGGCTCAAGGCAATCATAAAAAGAGTTATAAAGATTTTACAGCATTCACACAAAGCCATGAGCTGTGCTTTTAGTCTATGAGTGTGTGTGTTTTTGTTGTTGTTGAGCTAACAGTTTGAACAGTTCCCCAATCAGCCCTCTAGTCATACAGCACCTTTGTTTTAGAGAGATGATTGGAAAATATTTCAAACTGTTAGTTCAATAAAAATATTACTTTTCAAGTTTGTGGCCAGAGGGCCTGGTATTTGAATTTCAGCACTACATTAAAAAGTAAGTTATAGTGCATCTTCATAACAACTGAAGAGTTAAACTCCTTCTAAAATATCTATAACATTCCAGATTTGTTTAGACAAAGGAAAAAGTTTACTATCACTTTAAGGACTGTGTGCATTGTGTGAGGGTGTCCATGCCTTTAAGACTGTGCAAGCGTAATGTGATCTGTGCTGTTAAGGCTGTATGTGCTGTGTTTGTGCACCTGTACCATTAAAACTGTGTATATGTGGTGTGAGCTCCCCCTTTAAAGTCTCCGTTTGTGTCTGTCACTTTAATACTGGGTGCCCTTTTAAGGCTGTGTGCATTTGGGTGTGATTAAAAGCCTGTGTGCCTGCCCCTTAAAGAATGTGCATGGTGTGAGATGTTCCTTTAAGGCTGTGTGCGTTGCATGTGGATGTATACTGTTATCGCTCCCTTTAAGACTGTGTGCATGTGGTGTGACTTTACCCACTAAAGTTTGTGTGTGCCTGCCTCTTTAAGACTGTGTGAGCAGGCGATGAGCTGACCTTTAAGGCTGCGCTATTTGTGCATGGTGTGCGCTGTTCCATTAACACTGTGTGGTTATGGTGCAAGTTGTCCTTTTAAAGGCTGTGCATGTGCCCGTGTCCCTTTAAGGCGCTGTGCTTTGCGTGTGGATGCATATTATCGCTCTCTTTAAAACTGTGTGCATTTAACCACTAAAGGTTGTGTGTGCCTGTACCTTAAAGACTGTGTGCGCAGGTGCCGAGCTGCCCTTTAAGGTTGCGCTGCGTGAATATTATGGTGATCTGTCCCTTTTAGGCTGTATGCGTCTGGCGCAAGTTGTCCTTTTAAAGGCTGAGAGTGCTCTGTGTGTTTGTGTGCGTGCACGTGCCACTGTCCTGTTAAGACAGAGCGTCCCTTTAAGGCTGCGTGCATCACATGGGGATGCACACTATCGCTCCCTTTAAAACGGTGCATGTAAACTCACTAAAAGGTTGTGTGTGCCTGCCGCTTAAAGACTGTGAGCAGGTGCCGAGCTGCCCTTAAAGGTTACGCTGCGTGCACATTGCGGTGATCTGTCCCTTTAAGGCTCTGTGTGCAGGTGTCAAGCTATCCTTTAAGGTTGCGCTGCATGCACATTACGGTAATCTGTCCCTTTAAGGCTCTGTGCGCAGGTGTCGAGCTGCCCTTTAAGGTCGCGCTGCATCCACATTACGGTGATCTGTCCTTTTAAGACTGTGTGCACAGGTGTCGAGCTGCCCTTTAGGGTTGCGCTGCATGAACATTACTGCAATCTGTCCCTTTAAGACTGTGTGCGTGTGGTGCTAGTTGACCCTTTTAAGGCTGTGTGGTTTTTTTTATCTGTCCCTTTAAGACTGTGTGATCAGGTGCTATCCTGCCCTTTAAGGCTGTGTGAAGATTATTTCCTCAGCAGTTTGTACAGTTGTTACTGAGAGGGCTGCTTTAGTGTCTGTGTACAGTAAACAGTTACAAGTGTATAAAAACCTGTAGGCTGAGTGTTGTATAAAAACCTGTAGGCTGAGGGTTTGGTACAATGTATCCAGGTAGGAGAGCAGAGCTGGCTAGCTGTGGAAAGTCTATGGGGAAAACAGGGACTTTACACCCCAAAATAGGGCTCCCCTTTTTGTTCCTGGAGACACAAACATTACAGCATTGTTGATAGCCCTCATCTGAACCCCCACGCCAATTTTTGTAGGAAAATAATAAGATATGGCTGAGAAAATAATTTAGAACGCTAAACTAAGATTATATAAAAGATTTTACATATATATATATAAAATTTAATAGTAGCAAAGTACTTGGCAGACAATGGGTGTTTCGTTGCCAATGAAAAACGGATTTAATTTGAAAGTAATATAACTATATATAAAGCGTTCTATAGTCTGCTGTAAACACGTGTACTACAATCTCTGTTAGGCACAGAACTATATGTGTCAGTAGAAGACAAAATGCTGTTTGACATCAATGCTTTCGGTGTTTAATTACCCATGACAAATAATAGTCCTAACAAAAAATGGCTGTTGTGGGACTAGCAGGGAAATCCTACACCCAAACTTCCAAAACAAAGTGCGAGCGAGCCCGCACACAGGAGGCTTCCTCCACATGATCTTCCCAGTGACGTATGGCACTGCCCTCTCACGTCACGCCAGCTTTTCCATCCTCCAGCCGAGCGCGCGCAGGGCGGGGGAGTGCGCCTATCACCGACTTCGTTTTTCTTAGTGTTGCTGCCGGTAACGGAAAGAAAGATAGCAACAGCCGTCGCTATGGCGGAAAACGCCGGCCTCGAGAACCACCGTATCAAGAGCTTCAAGAACAAGGGGCGAGATGTGGAGGTAAGTGCGGAGGCCGAGTAACAGGGCAGTTTATCTAGATCAGGCCCGCTTTGCGGGTTCCCACTGTCAACCGAGGCCACGGTAAGGTGATTACCGAGTGGGTTTGCCAGCTGTACAGTACTGGTATTGGACATTACACCGGTGAGGCCTGACGTACAAGGGCCACATTCCTCATGTCTATGTCATCTGCGTTATCTGTCACCACAGCCGGCTTTTAGATGTGTTTGCAGGAGTTGTTCACCCTTCCTTATTAATGTTCTATCTATATTAGGTTGCCTGTTCATTGACTTGGGTGACTGGAGCAGTGGGAATGTGTGTTAGTGACCTAGCAGGAACCGGCATGAAACCAGGAAAACGAGGCATTCTAGATGTTAACCACTTTAGTCGCCAGGCACTTGCAGATACCCCGGGGTTTTATCAGTTATTTGTTATCAGCATTATATATTTAAATCTTTTCAAAAATCAAACGGAATGACTGTGGATTTCAGGAAGTCTCCATTAATCCATCTTCCCTTAGATGGCAGCACAATTGGGAATGTTACCCCCTCCTGTTAAAGGGAGGAAAGGCAAAGTGACAATTTTTGTCTAGAATGATACACATTTTTTGGAACCTAAGTTTATTTTGTTTTTGTTTAGATGCGATTAAATGTTTCATTATTTTCTTCTGTATTGTACCACCTTATTCTGCAGTGCTTGTCAGAACTCACAATAAACCAAAAAACTGAGAGGGGTATTAGTACTTTATGTGACAAAGCTTTGTGGTATTCTGTGTTTTCTATAAACAACAAATTGTTAACAAAATTATGTTTGTAAATCTATATTGGTTCCGAGGAACACATATTATTAAGCATTTGCATGCCCAGCTCACCCTTTCACACTTGCTGATTGTATTCTTAAAAGGACATTCCAGCCAAAATTGTAATCAACATGGATGCATTTGTTTTGAATAGAAGCATTTTTGTAACATACATGTATTGGCAAAAATGCTTCTTATAAAAGCTGTTTCAAATGTGTATTTAGGTATGCCCCATGCACCAGCATTTTAAACACAGCATTTGCTCAGAGAGCCTAAGGTGTTTGTACTATCTGGTGAGGTCTCAATTTAATTGCTGACATTATACAAATAGCCCCACTGGCGCTCTGAGTAGCTGCAGTATTCAAAATGCTGGTGTACTAAGAATATCTAGCTATGCTGCACGTGCAGAGAAATATGTTGACATTAAATAGTAATAACTTTTACAAGAAGCATTTTGGACAATACATGTATATTACAAATATGTTTTAATTTAAAGATATAATTCATCTATGTGCATTTATATTTTGACTTGAATGTACCTTTTAATATACAGCAGAATGATCCACATGTAATGTTCAACCATTCTGGGAAAACTGATTCTTCTCATTTAGTATGTTTATGATGCTTTTCCTTCTGATGCAGATATTCTAGTCGGCAAGAAAACTGCCACTCACACATTTTTGTTTAAAGAAATGTCATTAGTTGACACTGGCTGATATGCATTCCATAACATTACACTCACATTAGCATGGAATTTGTTTTGTTTAACTCCTAAACACCATTAGGACGTTCCAAGCCGTCCTAACTGTGCTGGGCTTTAGCACTGTTGGGACGGCATGGAACGTCCTAGCCGTTCTGCTGTATTGAAGCAGCTACGGCTTCCTAACTGGGATTGCGGACTGGAGGGCGTGCCTAGCGTCATAGGCACTCCTCCCAGACCCGATCCCATCATTGTAATTACGCGGTTGCATGAATGATCACGTGATTTCTATTTTTTTACTGATTTGTTTACATCAGAACTTTGTTCTTATGTAACAAATTAGAACTGACAGGAAGGGGTTAAAGTGTCAGTAAACCTTAAAAATAATGTTATATAATCCTGCACATAGTGCAGAATTATATAACATTATATTAGCCAAACTATGTAAAACATAATATACCCTTTTAATTTTTTAAAAAAACGGCTGTTTTACAGACCCGCTCTCTGTGCTCTTCTGAGCGGGTCTGTTTCACACAGCGCATCGGGCCAGCTGTATAGTCACAGCCCGGCCCGACCGCGCCATTATACACAGTGCAGCTCGCTCCTGCTGTCAGACAGAGCAGGAGCGAGCTGCACTTATTGTTATGGTGCGGTCGGGCCGGGCTGTGACTATACAGCTGGCCCGATGCGCTGTGTGAAACAGACCCGCTCAGAAGAGCACAGAGAGCGGGTCTGTAAAACAGCCGTTTTTTAAAAAAATTAAAGGGTATATTAGGTTTTACAAAGTTTGGCTCATATAATGTTATATAATTCTGTACTATGTGCAGAATTATATAACATTATTTTTGAGGTTTACTGTCCCTTTAAATGAGGTTTAACTTTTGTAATGTGCAGATTGTGCAAAAAATTAAGGGAAACAGGAATTGACAGATTGGACAGAAGAAAGACACTTGTACCTGAAAGAAAAAAGAAAAGAAAATATATATATTTTTAGCATTCTGAATTGTTGGGTCATTTTACTATAAACTGGGATGAACGTGTTGAATGTTTTATTTATATTCATAGTTAGCATTATTGAATGCAATAATACTGGGTTATAGTAGTCCTGAAACTTTCTTAGGCTCTTGGTGGACAAAAACTTATTCACAACACTGTTGCTATCATTGTTGATACATAAATATATGAATATTAGTAACAGTGTCTGCAAAAGAGGATGCCGTTCCTTTGTGAGCAAATGGACATAAAATATTTAGCTCCTTTATCTCTACCTGACACTGTAAATCTTAAAATTGCATGTACAGTAGCTATCTCCTGTAATTTTGTAGACAGGGGTTTTCTAGCAAAACAAATACAAACCATAAAAATAAGTATTATATTAAATGTAGACTCCAAACATGTATGCAAGGTTATGTACAAATCAAATTTACATCAATTTATTCTGAGCTCATTATATAATGAGCAATACCACTTTAAACCAGTGTGTACCTAATTACATGACTTGACAAACCCATGAGCCAACAAATTTGAGACTCCTTAAATATTATTTCTGACATTTTCTACACATTTAATATAAATTGTTTCTTTGGCAACTAAGTATTTTGTTTGACTTGTAGGTTTGATATAATTTTGTTTAACCCTGGTCAATTGTTAAAGTGTTGTCTGATTTTTAAAGTAGTGTATTAATTTTGTCATTGGCGGCTTTTTAAACAATGTGAGAGAAGTAATGCATTACATTCAAAGTAGGCTGCACGATTAATTGTGGATGCGGTTTTAAACCGCGATTAATCGCTGCGGTTTTAAAACCGTGAGTACGATTTTTTTTTTTAAACCCCCCCCCCCCAAAAAAAACTTCAGTTTGTCATGAAAACGGAGGTGGAGAGGGGACCAGTGTGCAGGCCGTGGGCGGACCTGAGAATGCCCGCAAAACGGTAATTTTGGAAGAGATTGCAGAGTGTGTGGGTCATTTGGGAGTGGTGGTTTGGCGGTGCTCAAGCGCTGGTCTGGCGGTGGGACAGCTCAAAGTTGTGAGCAATAAAGTGAGTATTGTACAAATACTTTGAGGTACCTTAATTTTTTTTTTTTATCTTCTGTGATGCATGACATTGAGTTTGATTACATTTTACAATATATTTTATTTATATATGTTCATTAAGGGTTGCGTATAGGATGTTTTGTGAAGTGAATTGCTACTATGGAACCACGGCACAGAGAGCTAATTTTATTTTAACTATTTTGTGGTTTGTATTTTTATGCTCCAAGAGTGTATTGGACTTTGAGGAACATGTACGTAAAGATTATGTAGTGTTAAATAAACTTTTTATTAAAAAATTAAGGTGTTATAGTAAATTTTGTAGAAAATCGCAATTAAATGGCATATATATATATATATATATATATATATATATATATATATATATATATATATATATATATATATATATATATATATATATATATAATTATTTTTTTTTTTTTTTTTTTTTTTAAATCACAATTTTTTTTTTCTTCTCCATGTTGCCTAGCCCTAATTCAAAGTATAATTTCTTTCTCACTTTTAAAATTAAGTTATTTTAGCCAGGTCACGGTGCTATTTCTCTGGGTCTTGCGATAGAGCATCCCTGAGTGTTGCATGCACATCCATCTCGTATAATGGCAAATTCTTGGCAGCCACAGGCATGAAAAAGGTATCTCAAAACCTGTAATTTCACACCAAAGTAATTTCTTCCTCCCAAATGGAAGCACATTGTAAAATGTTTCTAAGTGAGCTTGAAATGTGCTGCTGCTATGTTGGTTTTTTAATGTAGCCCCTCATTATGAGTCTGATTATCATGCTCTCCGCTTAGGCAAGATTATCTGAAAAGACCTGTCGGTGCTAGACATGTACATTCATTTCTTTCGATAGTGAACAAATGCAGAATATGGTGGCTGCCAGCGGCATTCGGCTATTTTGAGACCCAGATTTCTTGCTTCTTGTGGAAGCACAACACACTAAGATCTGGATTTGAACATTGAAAATAGCCGAATGCTTCTGGCGGCCACCAAATTTAAGATGAATTTTGAATGCTGTCTAGTCAGCACTATGAGGGCGCTCACAATGTGTTCCCTGCATTTTCTGTATTAGACAAGTATGGATGAAAAACTTGTAAGATTATTGTGGACATCTTTCATTTTTGGGGACATTGTACACTAGATTTTTCTTGGCATAAATGTTTTGTAGATCCATTTAAATAGCCCACCTGGGAGTGTTTTTGTAACAATGTATAGTTTTGATTATTTCTTAAAGGGATATTCCAGCAAAAATTGAAAACCACATGGGTGCGTTTCGGTATTTAACAGAAGCAATTTTGTAATATACATGCATTAGCAAAAATGCTTCTAATAAAAGCTATAGCTGTTTCAAAAGTGTATTTAAGTATGCACCAGCATTTTAAATACAGCACTTGCTCAGAGAGCATAAGGTGCTTGTACCGTCTGGCAATGACTCAATTTGTTAATTGCTGACATGATACAAGCCCCAGTGATGATCTGAGCAGCTACATTATTTAAAATGTGGGTGCAGTGACAATATCTAGCTATGCTTCACATGCACATGCAGAGAACAATGTTAACACTAAAACAGTGTTAACTTTTACTAGAAGCATTTTTGCTAATACAAGTTTATTGCAAATATGTTTCTATTCAAAGATGTAATAAATCTATGTGCAGTTATATTTTGACTGGAATGTCCCTTTAATAATGTTCTGATTTTCAGACTCCTAACCAAGCGCCAAAGTATCAAATGTACACGTGCGTTTACAGACTCCTGATGGCTCCTGTTTGTGTAATCTGTCTTTTCATGTGGGGGGAGGGGGGTGACTGTCTGCTTTTCCTGCCTTCCTAGCCCCTTTCACTGTGTGTCCCAGCCTAACCTCATCAGCAGTACTAAACTAGTAGCTTCTAAGTAACTATTTAAAAGAATTTAAACTGGATTTTTAGATCAATATCTGTGCATATTCTTCTTTATAGTAGTGTTGCAGTTATTTGAAAATTGGTGTATACTGTCCATTTATTGCTGTTGGGTTGTTCCATGCCATTCTAACAGCACTGGGCTTTCACGCTGTTAGGGCGGCATGGAAGTCCTACTGTGTTTTTTTTTTTTTTTTTTTTTTTTTTAAAGTTCTGCACCCTCCTCCTTTCATTGTAGGCCGTCCCCCATGATCCGATGCCGACCCTGAAATAGCGTGATTTAATTTTTCAAGCAAGTGTGTTAATTAGAGCTGCAACAACTAATCAATATAATCGATTATTAAAATAGTTGTCAACAAACCTCATAATCGATTATTTGATGTGCAATTAGTTGGTTTGCACACAGCACCAGCTGCTTCACGCCGATGAGCTCCTGCACATGGTATTGTGCTTTATGGTTATGTCCTTAGCCTAAAGGATGTCTACTTTTCACTTTTTATGGACAGTATAAGTTTCTTTTTAAGTTTACAACTACTCCTATTGATTTGCACTATTATGTGTGCCCAATTATTAGCAGATTGCTTGCTATTGCTGATTATAGGTATTGTATAGATAAATATGTAAGGCTTTGTCCTGTTATAAATATACTGTGTATATATAGTCCTTAGGCGCTTTTCACTTTTTTTTTTTTTTTTAATTAATGTACAAAATTCAGCCTCTAATTATATTTCTGTTATTTTAACAGGAGACTTGATATTTTTTCTCTAACCCTGTAGCTGATTGTTTACCATTGAATGAATATATATATATATATATATATATATATATATATATATATATATATATTTCTAACATAAAAATATCTTGTGTATATATATATATATATATATATATATATATATATATATATATACACACACACAAGATATTTTTATGTTAGAATAAAGTCCAGGTTTACTGTGTTAAGAGGTCACTTGCATTTGTGGAGCTAGCAAAGATAAATAATCCCACCTTGGTGAAACTGGCAAAACCCTACTTATGCATCTCAAGCACCTCAACACCAACTAAGCGTCTCTTCTCTGCTGAAAGAAAAATAGCTTTGATTTTATTTTAAATATAGGGGGAAAAATGATTTATTTTTTATTTTTATTCGATTAATCGAAAAAATAATCGGCCGATTAATCGATTATGAAAATAATCGTTAGTTGCAGCCCTATTATTAATTATAATCATCAATTATTTGTATAGCACAGCAAAATCTGTATAGCTGATATACATTTTTCTTAGTTAAGTCTTTAAAAATAAAATATAGCACTAATACAGAACATAACTTTTAATTCAAATTGGTTAAAACTAAAGAGAATTTTTTATAGGTATTCAATGTAATACATTGTAGTATACTTTTTACTTGAATTATTTAGTAGCTGGAATAATACTTCTAGTTACTAAATGGTATTTTCCGCGATAATATTAATCTTTTCATTTTTATCATTAGGATAACATTGTAACAGCTATGTACTGTTACTGTTCCCATATCCTGTCATGACAATTCTGACAAATATTTAAATGTTTTGGAACGTTATTTGTATCACAACGATGCTGCAATTGTGGTAGTGGTTAACAAGCTGTAATAATAAAGATGTTTGTGCAGTAGATGAGATGAACAGTTGGACTTAGTACAAAACTTTTACACAAACGCATCCCAACGATTACTCTTAATGGTAAATAGCTTTGACAGTCGTTCACAATACCCGGCGATAGTCATATATGACGATTGGCTCAACACCAGTCTGAAGCGATAGAGGTGTGACCCAGTTCCAGTGCTCAATGCGTGAATGCCGGATTAGAATCACATATAAACCCCTTTACGTTATGGTCTTGGTTTGACTGAAGTAACAATGATAGGCCTGTTTTCAGGCCGCAACATGCTTGTTACTCATTTTAGTGTGCTTGTCACCCGATGCTGAGGTATGCAATTATTGACCAGGAATCAGGGGGTGAATCACACTTGACACTAAGGGCTAGATCTATCAATGCTGAGGCGTACAGGGGCGCGTATTACCCGCAGGTAATTAACATTGCACACGAGCGCAATTTTGCGCTCGCGTGCAATCCCGCCCCCTGCCTGCGCACAGCCAATCACGAGCGGGCATGAGCTGTCAATCTCCTCGGTCGGACTCGACCGAGGAGATTTCATTTCGCCACAATAGAGGTGGCGAAGATGTTAGGGAAGCAGCGGTCTGGTGACCGCTGCTTGATAAATCGCGGCGAGCAAGTTCTTGTGATAACTTGCTGCCGCAGGGATCTTGATAAATCTAGCCCTAACTGTCAGTAAACCTAAAATATGTTATATAATTCTGCACATAGTGCAGAATTATATAACATTATATTCGTGCTATCGTTATAAAACCTTAGATTTCCTTTGAATTTTTAAAAAATTTGTCAGTTTTTCAGACCCGCTCTCTGTGCTCTTCTGAGCGGGTCTGTTTTTATTACACAGCGCATCGGGCCAGCTGTATAGTCACAGCCTGGCCCGACCGCGCCATTACACTAAAGGGCCACTAAACCCAAAATCTTTCTTTCATGATTAAGATAGAACATACAAATTTAAACATTACAATTTACTTCTATTATTTATTTTGCTTCATTTTTTAGATATCCTTATTTGAAGAAAAAGCAATGCACATGGGTGAGCCAATCACATGAGGCTTCTATGTGCAGCAACTAATCAGCAGCTACTGAGCATATCTAGATATGCATTTCAGCAACGAATATCAAGAGAATAAAACAAATGAGATAATAGAAGTAAATTAGATGTTTAAAATTGCATTCTCTTTCTAAATAATGAAAGAAAAAATGTGAGTTTCATGTCCCTTAAGTGCAGCTCGCTCCTGCTCTGTCTGACAGCAGGAGCGAGCTGCACTTAGTGTTATGGCGCGGTCGGGCCGGGCTGTGACTATACAGCTGGCCCGATGCGCTGTGTAATATAAACAGACCCGCTCAGAAGAGCACAGAGAGCGGGTCTGAAAAACTAACATATTTTAAAAAATTCAAAGGAAATCTAAGGTTTTATAACGATAGCACTAAAATGTTATATAATTCTGCACTATGTGCAGAATTATATAACATATTTTAGGTTTACTGTCCCTTTAAGTTTAAATATTAAAATTTTTCACTTTCTATTTTGTGTCTTGGTGAATTTTGACTTTGTATACGTTTTTTTGGGTTTTGCTTTGAAAATATTGTAATTTGAATGTTTCTGCGTATGTTTTACAAATTATGATCAAACTTTTTTGTAACTTACAAATTGCATTAGACTTTGAATTTTTTCTTTGTGAAACAAGTCTGTTTTTGAGTGGGCTGGACAGGGATGTTCCTTGGGCTGAAAAAAAGGAGCATTACTTAGAATGTGTCTAAACTTCATTCCCTCATATTCGCTAAACATTTTATATCTGCAGAGCTCGTCAATTTATGTTGACAATTGTATGCTGGTGAAGTTTGCTTAGAATTCACAATACACTTATTTTATGGACAGAGAATTAATGTATGCTAAACTAGAAGCAAAGCCAAGTTAAAGGGACATGAAGCCCCCCCATGAAAATAAATCCTATTTTAGATCATACATGTTTAAACAGCTTTTCAAATCTGCTTCATTCTTTTGGTATTCTTTATTGAATGAGCAGCAGTGCTCCCCTGGGATCTAACTGAACACATTAAGTGAGCCATTGACAAGGCATATATGTGCAGCCACCAGTCGGTATCTAGCTCACGGTAGTTCATTGCTCCTCCTGAGCCTACCTAGGTATACCCTTTTTATGTAAATTTGATATTGTTTAAAATTTCTTGCTCTGAGTCATCTGTTTTTAGTTTTAATGTCATTGTCTGTTTAAAGTGTAATATATATATATATATATATATATATATATATATATATATATATATATATATTTATTTTACATTCAGTGCATATTTTTTTTTATCAGAGCTGGATGCCAACCTGTTAGCCTTACTCTCCCCTGTGAGAGTCTGTATTCTGTAGAGCTTTAATTTCTATGGGAGGCTGTTCAGACCTCTAAGGCTTTCTGCCTCTTTTCTTATTGGAAATTATGTGGTCAGCTAAATAGAGATCTTTTAGTTGAAGAAAAAGGTTGTAGAAGGAAAATAGAACCTCTATGCATCATTGATAATCTTAAATTCTTACTGTTTCAAATAAAGATACCAAGAGAATAAAGAAATATTGATAATAGGAATGAAATTAGAAAGTTGCTTAAAATTGCATGTTCTATCTGAATCATGAAAAAAACACACACAAAAAAACCACACACTTTATGGGTTTTAAAATTGCACCACATTGTCCGTTTAGTGTATGTACACAGAGAATCTGATGGCAGATAAGAACCACAGGACCAACAAGCCTGCCCAAAGTTTTCCAACAGTGTAAACTTAACTAGTTTGTAGGGTAGTCTTATGCTTATCCCAGGCCTTCTTGAAGTTCCCCACAGTGTTTGTCATTACCACCTCTAATGGAAGTCTATTGCATGAATCAATTACTCTTTCTGTGAAAAAGTGCTTCTGAAAATTACCCCTAAACCAGATACCTTTCAGCTTAAGGTCATGACCCCTTGTTCTTGTTTTTTATTTTTGTTAAGAAAAATACTTAGTCTCAGCTTTATTAAGCCCCTTAATATTCTTTTAAGTTATTACCCCTTTCCCTTCTCTCCTCTAAGCTAAACAATTGGTATAAGTCAATGTGTCTTGTTTACATGCAACATAAAAAACGATGGCCAATTAAAGCTGGATTGTGTGTCATTATACAATGTGCATTAAAAACCATGTATTGAGTCTTTACCATAGTGCTGATTACGAGACAGCCCTTCTTTAGTTCAGCACCTGTGTAGAGCTTGTTGATTGGCGGCTACATTTAAATGCTGTGAGTGCTAACAACTGTTAACGGCTTCAGCACCAAGGCGGTTAACTATTGAATACTTCACCTTCTATGGACAGTTAGTAAATTTAATTCAGTATTCACCGCAAGGAGTTTTGTAATATTTTGTACTAGTCAATTGAAATTTGTTTTGGTTTTCTGTGACTGATCTATACAGTATATCCCAGGGGAAAAATCTTTTACACATAAACTGGAGTCTTTACAGAATGAATAATCTTCACTATGACTCTTGGCTTGGGCAGTCAGTTGCTTTAGAAGTTAAATAGACAAGTAGAACCCAATTACATGCAGTTAATGGTACATAATCTGATGTAACCCCATCACTACTGCACATATCAGACAACTTGCAAAAGTTCTGGAAAACTGGAAAAATATACAGAGGGCGACTCCTAGTGCAAATCAGTTGATACAGTTGTAAGCCCCAAATGATCCCTTTAGAGAGATACTCACATATTATGGAGCACACTATAGTGCTAATGAGGCAAGCTGGGTATATTATGGTGGCCCAGCGCACATAACACTCTGGCAAGCAGTGGATCAATGTAGCAAATAAAAGATAGGAGACTCCAGAAGTATATCAAAAATGAGTTTTATAAATATAAATAAATGAACATAAAAACAATCAGTAAAACACGCTACGCGTTTCTCAGAGCTCACCAGAGTGGTGAGCTCTGAGAAACGCGTAGCGTGTTTTACTGATTGTTTTTATGTTCATTTATTTATATTTATAAAACTCATTTTTGATATACTTCTGGAGTCTCCTATCTTTTATTTGCTACATTGATCCACTGCTTGCCAGAGTGTTATGTGCGCTGGGCCACCATAATATACCCAGCTTGCCTCATTAGCACTATAGTGTGCTCCATAATATGTGAGTATCTCTCTAAAGGGATCATTTGGGGCTTACAACTGTATCAACTGATTTGCACTAGGAGTCGCCCTCTGTATATTTTTCCAGTTTTCCAGATCTTTTCCATTCAAGAGGAGCAGCCCTTCTCATGGTGCACAGTCAACTGGGACACTGATAAGTTTCCAGACCATCTACCTAGGCATTATCGTTGCCTTCACTACATGTGAGTACAAAATCTGCGAATATATATTATCTACTTACAAAAATTGGCTACACTAGGAGGCGCCCTTTCTTTTTTTGTTTCAAACTTGCAAAAGTGTCAGAATTTTTAGCATTTTTGCTGTCACTCAAGATTGCGTGTGGTGGTGTGTTTTTTTTTTTTTTTTTTTTTTTTTTTTTTTTTATTTCTATCTTGGTACTGTGTGTACATTGTTAGATTATACTAATTCTTTCCAGCTTGGATCAGTTTCACTAAGGAGTGGAGAAGTAGACATATAGTAGTATGGGAGGTAAGGAGAAAAGAATATGGTGAGAAAGAGGTTTGAGAGAGAGATCAGTATGAAGTATAACTTTGAGGAGGGGGAGCTGCTTGTGGTCAGAGTATTTTTTATTTTGTCCCAATAAAACTTCACATTGGCAAAATTAAAAATCTGCGTTTGTCTTTTTGAAGAAGTCCTATTCTTCTAGTTATAGTCATTAGAGTTTGACTTAGCCTAGTGAAATTTGTCATTAATGTAGTCATTTACAGACCTGAGGCCCATCTTTGTTGAATGTAGCTCACTTTCAATATTCTTAGTTGTTGTCCTTTCCTGTAGCATGCAAAACAAGCAAACACCAATAAAAATGGTAGGTAACCTATACTGTCAATTAATTCTATGCTGCTGCTTTGTGTGGTGATATTACATATATGCATGAATTTTCTATCTGCCTCAGTGGGTGTTAACGGGACAGTCTCACCTTAGTTATCTTAAAGTCTTACCTTAGATTAAGCTGCAAATATCCCCCTGCATATTTTCTATATCATTCCTCAGGAATGGTAAACAAGTTATTTTAAAATGAATATTGTTTCTGGCCAGTTTTGAAATGGCTGCCAAGCTCTACCCACCGATGACATCACGATCTGGCCTGCATCTAGACACTCTGCTGAATAGTATTGACAGTCTGTTATTTCCAACTAATACGTCTTTTGTGATTGGAAGCAATATGCAGCCCAGATCATGCCATCATCAGTGGGTGGACCTTGGCAGCCATCTCAAACTGGCCAGAAACTATTCATTTCAAAATAACTGTTTTACTGTTCCTGCTGCATGATATAGAAAGGGGTGCAGGAGGCTATTTGCAGCTTAAGGTAAGGCTAAAAGAAGACTAAGGTGTAGACTGTCCCTTTAACTATTTAGAGTAGGCTATCTAGCTGAGTGACTACATATATCTGCAGCTGTAGTGAGCTCCCAAGATTGTTTGCATGAACAGTCTCTGCTCTGCAAGAAGGGCACACAGCTGATCATTGGGCATATGAGAACATTCACATTGGCTCTTTTCAGAGCCGGATATCAGTGTAATGGTTCAATGCACAAAACGGGGTATTTTGTATTTGTGTGTCTGTGTGTATCTCATCTGTCACAGCTGCCATACCTAGAAAGGATCCAGCTGCACCAGGGTCACTAGTGGTGGCAGGCAGGTGAATTTGGGGGGCACTCATTTTTAGGCCCCAGTGGCTCCCTGACCCCTGGGTTTGTAGAGTCCTGCGTTAGGCAGTTCTTAATTCAACGGATATCGCATCCGTTGAATTTTGATTCTCTGGACAACTGGAAGCACTCGTCTTTAAAGCAAAACGAGACATAAACACAAATGCCTTTAAGTGTAGAATGCATTGGGTGAGCCAATGACAATCGGTATATATATATATATATATATATATATATATATATATATATATATATATATATATATATATATATATATATATATATATATATATATATATATATATATATATATATATGGGTTGTACCGATACTATCGGCACCGATACTTAAACCGATACCTCCACTTACTACCCATATGCTATCTTGTGGTGTTTTTTTCAAACTGCATGTTCCCATTTCATTTAAAGCTGTAGTGGAGACTAAACTAAAAATTGTTTACTACTTTTCTGCCAATACAAATTGCTCTTATTTGTATTATTGTAGGAGAGATCACTGTACTGCGTTCAGACAAACCCCTGAAGTACTGGGCAGTTAATAAACTAAGATTTCCAGCTCTGGCTAAAATGGCCCAAAAATATATTTCTGCCCCATGCAGTAGTAGCAAAAACAGACTTATAGCTGAACATGCAGAGATGCTTCTGTTCTGTTCCTTAAAAAGAACTTGCCACTAACTTTTGAAAAATTATTCTAATTGCTAGATTGCCTTTTATACTGCTAGTTCTCATCTTGCACAATTATGTTCAAAACATACTGTACTCTGAGGAACATCTTAGCTTAATCCCAATGAACACTCATCCTGCAATTATAGGAATAGATTTAGATTACATTTGATTGGTAAGCTTTACCAATGCTCTGTTCACATTTCCAACTCCATAGCCTTTAATGGAGTAGGACGTGTAATGAGAGCATTGGTAAAGCTTACCAGTCAAATGTAATCTAGCCCATAGTGTTGTTCACCATGATTAAACAGTATTCTGTTCTATTTTTTACTGTATGGCACTTTTGGTTGGTTGCAATTTTATATTTGTTATTTATTGTTGTTGTTAATATATTTTATTGTAATATTTTTATTTCTAAACATGTTCTGTGAACTTTGTGACAAATAAAACCTGTTATTATTTCATAATGTCTTTTGAGCTACAGTCCTTCATAATTATAAAGAAGGAATCTTAAATAATTAGTCTGTATTGTGCTTGGTAAATTGTCACATGACATTAAAAAAAAGTATCGGTAATTGGTATCGGCGAGTATTTGAAAACAAGTATCGGTACTTGTACTCGGTCTTAAAAAAATGGTATCGGTGCAACATATATATATATATATATATATATATATATATATATATATATATATATATATATATATATATATATATATATATATATATATATATATATATATATATATATATATATATATATATACACACACACACATTTATTCATTAAAATTATGGGGGAGATAAAAAACTGAAATTAAAATCCTCCATGGAGGATTTTAATTTCTGTTTTTTATTTCCCCCCATAATTTTAATGAATTTTGGTTTAACCTTGAAAATAGCTTTACCAATGCAGCAACCAGAAATCTATCTCCTACTGATGAGTTCCAAAAAGAACGAAATAGGCTGTCAAGTGAGTGATTTCTAGTTTGCTGCAATAATCCTGTTAAAAGGATAGCTGTGTTAACAGTATTTTGAAGCAAAAAAATGAGAATTTGCATAGCTTACCCAGAATTCTCTTGTGCATTGGTAACATTGTACAGGATATGAGGTATTTCCGGGGAATCTTGGCTAGTTGTGCTAATTTCCTATGCAAATATTTACTTTGATTTAATTTTGATACATGGAGGATTTTAATTACCAAGAGAATGAAGCAAATGTTATAATAAAAGTAAATATGAAGGCTGTTTCTCCAACATTGGTGTGTCCGGTCCACGGCATCATCCTTACTTGTGGGAATATCTCTTCCCCAACAGGAAATGGCAAAGAGCCCAGCAAAAGCTGTCCATATAGTCCCTGCTAGGCTCCGCCCACCCCAGTCATTCTCTTTGCCGTTGCACAGGCAACATCTCCACGGAGATGGTTAAGAGTATGTGGTGTTTAGTTGTAGTTTTTTTTTATTCTACTATCAAGAGTATGTTATTTTAAAATAGTGCTGGTATGTACTATTTACTCTGAAACAGAAAAAGATGAAGAGTTCTGTTTGTGAGAGGAAGATGATTTTAGCAGCAGTAACTAAAATCGGTTGCTGTTTCCACATAGGACTGTTGAGATGAAGTAACTTCAGTTGGGGGAAACAGTTAGCAGACTTTTCCGCTTAAGGTATGACTAGCCATATTTCTAACAAGACTGTGTAATGCTGGAAGGCTGTCATTTCCCCTCATGGGGACCGGTAAGCCATTTTCTTAGTCTCAAACAGAATAAAGTGCTTAATATGGGCTATAAAACTGGTAGACACTTTCATGGGCAAAATCTATTGCTTTATTTGGGCATTTTATACATCTTTATGTTTGAAATTCACACTTACAAACTTTTTTAACGTCAGGCACTGAGTTAGACACCTTTCCAGTCAGGAAGGGCCTTCCCAGTTGTAGGCTGAGCCTCATTTTCGCACCATTACTGCGCAGTTACTTTTGAGAGCAAGACATGCAGATGCATGTGTGTGGATCTGAAAGTAGTTGGAAAGGTTCCTAGAAGGCTTCATTTGGTATCGTATTCCCCCCTGGGTTTGGTAAAGTCGCAGCAAAGGCTGTAGCTGGGACTGTAGAGGGGTTAAAACTGTAACCGGTTTCTTTATTTTAAGGGTTAAAGCTCTGAAATTTGGTGTGCAGTACTTTTAATGCTTTAAGACACTGTGGTGAAAATTTGGTAAATTTTTAACAATTCCTTCATACTTTTTCACATATTCAGTAATAAAGTGTGCACTTTTTAAAATTTAAAGAGACAGTAACGTTTTTGTTTTAAAACGTTTTTTGTACTTTCTTGACAAGTTTAAGCCTGTTTAACATGTCTGCACCTTCAGATAAGCTATGTTCTATATGTATGAAGATCAATGTGTCTCCCCCTTAAAAATTGTGTGATAATTGTGCCATAGCGTCCAAACAAAGTAAGGACAGTACTGCCACAGATAGTAAAGTTGCCCAAGATGATTCATCAGATGAAGGGAGTAGACATAGTTCTACATCATCTCCTTCTGTGTCTACACCAGTTTTGCCCACGCAGGAGGCCCCTAGTACTTCTAGCGCGCCAATGCTTATTACTATGCAACAATTAACGGCAGTAATGGATAACACTCCATAGCAAATATTTGATCCAAAATGCCTGCAAATCAGAGAGAGTGCGATTTGCTCTGTTTTAAACACTGAAGAGCAGGAGGGCGCTGATGATAATTGCTCTGTCATACCCTCACACCAACCTGAAGGGGTCATGAGGGAGGTTTTGTCAGATGGGGAAATTTCAGATTCAGGTAGAATTTCTCAACAGGCAGAACCTGATGTTGTGACATTTAAATTTAAATTAGAGCATCTCCGCGCACTGCTTAAGGAGGTGTTATCTACTCTGGATGATTGTGACAACCTGGTCATTCCAGAAAAATTATGCAAGATGGACAAGTTCCTAGAGGTTCCGGTGCACCCCGACGCTTTTCCTATAACCAAGCGGGTGGCGGATATAGTGAATAAGGAGTGGGAGAAGCCCGGCATACCTTTTGTCCCCCCTCCTATATTTAAGAAATTATTTCCTATGGTCGACCCCAGAAAGGACTTATGGCAGACAGTCCCTTAGGTCGAGGGGGCAGTTTCTACTCTAAACAAGCGCACTACTATTCCTATCGAGGATAATTGTGCTTTCAAAGATCCTATGGATAAAAAATTGGAGGGTTTGCTTAAAAAGATTTTTGTACAGCAAGGTTACCTCCTGCAACCCATTTCGTGCATTGTTCCTGTCACTACAGCAGCGTGGTTCTGGTTCGAGGAACTAGAAAAGTCGCTCAGTAGAGAGACTCCGTATGAGGAGGTTATGGACAGAGTTCACGCACTCAAGTTGGCTAATTCTTTTATTTTAGATGCCGCTTTGCAATTAGCTAGATTAGCGGCGAAAAATTCAGGGTTTGCAATTGTGGCGGCGCAGAGCGCTTTGGCTAAAGTCTTGGTCAGCGGGTGTATCTTCCAAGACAAAATTGCTTAATATCCCCTTCAAGGGTAAAACTCTCTTTGGGCCAGAATTGAAAGAGATTATCTCAGACATCACTGGGGGAAAGGGCCACGCCCTTCCACAAGATAGGCCTTTCAAAGCCAAGAATAAGTCTAATTTTCGTTCCTTTCGCAACTTCAGGAACGGACCGGCCTCCAACTCCGCATCCTCTAAACAAGAGGGTAATGCTTCACAAACCAAACCAGCCTGGAAACCGATGCAAGGCTGGAACAAGGGTAAGCAGGCCAAGAAGCCTGCTGCTGCTAACAAAACAGCATGAAGGAGTAGCCCCCGATCCGGGACCGGATCTAGTAGGGGGCAGACTCTCTCTCTTTGCTCAGACTTGGGCAAGAGATGTTCAGGATCCCTGGGCACTAGAAATAGTTTCTCAGGGTTATCTTCTGGAATTCAAGGAACTACCCCCAAGGGGAAGGTTCCACATGTCTCACTTATCCTCAAACCAAATAAAGAGACAGGCATTCTTACATTGTGTAGAAGACCTGTTAAAGATGGGAGTGATACACAAAGATGGGATTTTACTCAAATCTGTTTGTAGTTCCCAAAAAAAGAGGGAACTTTCAGACCAATTCTGGATTTAAAGATCCTAAACAAATTTCTCAGAGTACCATCGTTCAAAATGGAAACCATTTGAACGATTCTACCTACAATCCAGGATGGTCAATTTATGACTACCGTGGATCTAAAGGATGCGTATCTACATATTCCTATCCACAAAGATCAGCATCAGTTCCTAAGGTTCGCCTTTCTGGACAAACATTACCAGTTTGTGGCCCTCCCATTCGGGTTAGCCACTGCTCCAAGGATTTTCACAAAGGTACTCGGGTCTCTTCTAGCGGTTCTAAGACCAAGGGGCATTGCAGTAGTACCTTACTTGGACGACATTCTAATACAAGCGTCGTCTCTTTCAAAGGCAAAGGCTCACACAGACATTGTTCTGGCCTTTCTCAGATCTCACGGTTGGAAGGTGAACATAGAAAAAAGTTCCCTGTCTCCGTCAACAAGAGTTCCTTTCTTGGGAACAATAATAGATTCTTTAGAAATGAGGATTTTCCTGACAGAAGTCAGAAAGTCAAAACTTCTAAACGCTTGTCAAGTTCTTCATTCTATTCCACGTCCTTCCGTAGCTCAGTGCATGGAAGTGGTAGGATTGATGGTTGCAGCAATGGACATAGTTCCTTTTGCGCAAATTCATCTAAGACCATTACAACTGTGCATGCTGAAACAGTGGAATGGGGACTATACAGACTTGTCTCCAGTGATTCAAGTAGATCAAAAGACCAGAGACTCACTCCGTTGGTGGCCAACCCTGGACCATCTGTCCCAGGGAATGAGCTTCCGCAGACCATAGTGTGTTATCGTCACGACCGACGCCAGTCTAGTGGGCTGGGGCGCGGTCTGGGAATCCCTGAAAGCTCAGGGACTATGGTCTCGGGAAGAGTCTCTTCTCCCGATAAACATTCTGGAACTGAGAGCGATATTCAATGCTCTCAGGGCTTGGCCTCAACTAGCAAAGGCCAGATTCATAAGATTCCAATCAGACAACATGACGACTGTTGCTTATATCAATCATCAGGGGGGAACAAGGAGTTCCCTGGCGATGAGAGAAGTGACCAAAATAATAAAATGGGCGGAGGATCACTCCTGCCACCTATCTGCGATCCACATCCCAGGAGTGGAAAACTGGGAGGCAGATTATCTGAGTCGTCAGACATTCCATCCAGGGGAGTGGGAACTCCACCCGGAGATCTTTGCCCAGTTAACTCAATTATGGGGCATTCCAGACATGGATCTGATGGCGTCTCGTCAGAACTTCAAGGTTCCTTGCTACGGGTCCAGATCCAGGGATCCCAAGGCGGCTCTAGTGGATGCACTAGTAGCGCCTTGGACCTTCAACCTAGCTTATGTGTTTCCTCCCATTCCCAGGCTGATAGCCAGGATCAAGCAGGAGAGGGCCTCTGTGATCTTGATAGCTCCTGCGTGGCCACGCAGGACTTGGTATGCAGACCTGGTGAATATGTCATCGGTTCCACCATGGAAGCTACCTTTTGAGACAGGATCTTCTTGTACAGGGTCCATTTGAACATCAAAATCTAGTCTCCCTCCAGCTGACGGCTTGGAAATTGAACGCTTGATTCTATCAAAGCGTGGGTTTTCAGATTCCGTGATAGATACTCTGGTTCAAGCCAGAAAACCGGTAACTAGAAAAATTTACCATAAAATATGGAAAAGATATATCGGCTGGTGTGAATCCAAGGGATTCTTATGGAATAAGATCAAAATTCCTAAGATCCTTTCCTTTCTACAAGAAGGTTTGGATAAGGGATTATCAGCGAGTTCTCTAAAGGGACAGATTTCTGCTTTATCTGTCTTGTTACACAAACGACTGGCAGCTGTGCCAGATGTTCAAGCATTTGTTCAGGCTCTGGTTAGGATCAAACCTGTTTACAGACCTTTGACTCCTCCCTGGAGTCTAAATCTAGTTCTTTCAGTTCTCCAAGGGGTTCCGTTTGAACCCTTACATTCCATAGATATTAAGTTATCTTGGAAAGTTTTGTTTTTGGTTGCTATTTCTTCTGCTAGAAGAGTTTGAGTTATCTGCTCTGCAGTGTACTCCGCCCTATCTGGTGTTCCATTCAGATAAGGTTGTTTTGCGTACTAAGCCTGGTTTTCTTCCAAAGGTTGTTTCCAACAAAAATATTAACCAGGAGATAGTTGTACCTTCTTTGTGTCCGAATCCAGTTTCAAAGAAGGAACGTTTGTTACACAATTTGGATGTAGTCCGTGCTCTAAAATTCTATTTAGAAGCTACAAAAGAGTTCAGACAAACATCTTCTCTGTTTGTCGTCTATTCTGGTAAGAGGAGAGGTCAAAAAGCGACTTCTATCTCTTTCCTTTTGGCTTAAAAGCATCATCTGATTGGCTTAAGAGACTGCCGGTCGGCAGCCTCCTGAAAGAATCACAGCTCACTCTACTAGGGCTGTGGCTTCCACATGGGCCTTCAAGAACGAGGCTTCTGTTGATCAGATATGTAAGGCAGCGACTTGGTCTTCCCTGCACACTTTTTTGCCAAATTTTACAAATTTGATTATTTTGCTTCTTCTGAGGCTATTTTTGGGAGAAAGGTTTTGCAAGCCGTGGTGCCTTCTGTTTAGGTAACCTGATTTGCTCCCTCCCTTCATCCGTGTCCTAAAGCTTTGGTATTGGTTCCCACAAGTAAGGATGACGCCGTGGACCGGACACACCAATGTTGGAGAAAACAGAATTTCTTTCATGTAATTAGCAAGAGTCCATGAGCTAGTGACGTATGGGATATACATTCCTACCAGGAGGGGCAAAGTTTCCCAAACCTCAAAATGCCTATAAATACACCCCTCACCACACCCACAAATCAGTTTTACAAACTTTGCCTCCTGTGGAGGTGGTGAAGTAAGTTTGTGCTAGATTCTATGTTGATATGCGCTCTGCAACAGGTTGGAGCCCGGTTTTCCTCTCAGCGTGCAGTGAATGTCAGAGGGATGTGAAGAGAGTATTGCCTATTTGAATTCAATGATCTCCTTCTACGGGGTCTATTTCATAGGTTCTCTGTTATCGGTCGTAGAGATTCATCTCTTACCTCCCTTTTCAGATTGACGATATACTTATATATATATATATATATATATATATATATATATATATATATATATATATATATATATATATATATATATATATATATATATATATATATATATATATATATATATATATATATATATATATATATATATATATATATATATATATATATACCATTACCTCTACTGATTCTCGTTTCAGTACTGGTTTGGCTTTCTACTACATGTAGATGAGTGTCCTGGGGTAAGTAAGTCTTATTTTCTGTGACACTCTAAGCTATGGTTGGGCACTTTTATATAAAGTTCTAAATATATGTGTTTAAACATTTATTTGCCTTGATTCAGGATGTTCAACGTTCCTTATTTCAGACAGTCAGTTTCATATTTGGGATAATGCATATGAATAAATCACTTTTTTCTTACCTTAAAATTTGACTTTTTTTCCTGTGGGCTGTTAGGCTCGCGGGGGCTGAAAATGCTTCATTTTATTGCGTCATTCTTGGCGCGGACTTTCTTGGCGCAAAAATTTTCTTGTCATTTCCGGCGTCATACGTGTCGCCGGAAGTTTCGTCATTTTTTTTGACGTTTTTGCACCAAAAAATGTCGGTGTTTCCGGATGTGGCGCCATTTTTGGCGCCAAAAGCATTTAGGCGCCAAATAATGTGGGCGGCTTTTTTGGCGCTAAAAAATTTGAGCGTCATTGTTGTCTCCACAATATTTAAATCTCATTATTTATTGCTTCTGGTTGCTAGAAGCTTGTTCATCGGCATTTTTTTCCCATTCCTGAAACTGTCATTTAAGGAATTTGATCTTTTTTGCTTTATATGTTTTTTCTATTACATATTGCAAGATGTCTCACCCTGAATCAGAAGCCACTTCTGGAAAAAACGCTTAACTGAGTTTCAGTTCTACCAAAGCTAAGTTAATTTATTTTAAATGTTATAAATGTTTATCTTTAGCTATGGTTTGTAATAGTTATTATGATATACTTTTACATGCAGGATCCATTAGTGTTTATGCTTTATATATTTCCATTCTTACATCTTATGTACAAGAAATATTTAGAAGATTTATAAGAAATATTTTTCTGATTCTATTTTAAAGGCTTTGTCTGACTTCGTGCCTTCTAATAAAATTTTTAGGTCTTTTTCACTTCTTTTTTAATTATTGAAGTTTCAAATGACCAACAACATACTGATTTATCCTTCTCTGATGATGTTTTTTCTCTTTCAGAAATTTTCTTCATCAGATATTGACACTAACAAATCTACTTTTTTATTATTTTTCTATTATTAAAGTACATTTGTTCTTTGTTGAAAAGGTGTTGATTATTTTGGATATTAAGGTAACTAGTTCTTTAAGACTAGCTGACACTATTTCTGCCTATTTATTTCTTCTGTGTTTTCAGAGGTTTTCTTTCCATTTCCCCATCTAGGGAATGGAATAGGCTGAGAATTTTATTTTATTCCTTTTTCAAAGGTTTTAAACTATATTAAACTATATTGCCAGCAGTTAAATTCAATTTGGAGGGTTCTCCAATTTATTGGGGCTATCTCTACTTCTACTAATTATGCTATTATTTCTATAGCAAAATAGTATTTTTTTTCCTTTAGATAGTTGTATCTTATTTATGGAAAATTGTTTAGTTTCAGGTACTTTTCTTGGTCCTGTGATTTATTTGGATATTGCTAGCATTGTTAAGGGACAACATTTACTAGACTAGGTGCTGTTGCATTTGTCTGTTGTTTTGCATTTATTGATTATGCAAGTCCTCTGTATTGACTGGTCCTTTAAACTGGACTATCATGCTAACAATTTCATTTGTGTCTTCATTTTATTGAATATTTTAGCAAATGAGGGTTAATCTATGTCTTTAGCTATTTTAGCTAGAATAATTTTGTGATTTATAAAAAATAAAAAAAAAATAAAAAATAAATAAAAAAAAAATCCATATTTCTTAACTGTTACTCTGGGCTTCAAGATTGAGTTCTAAGACTAAAACTTTAAGCTTATGCTAGTTTGGTTGTTCTTATTAAGGAACAAATTCCTGAGTTCTTTCCCAAGTAACATGTTTATAATTGGGGTTCGAAATCAGCTCCCTAATATTGCGATGTACGTGCCGTATTCCAGCTTGGCTGGTAAGGGGCAGGTTAAGACTTCTTTGAAATTTATTTGGTTCTATTTTGTCCATATTTCTTTGATTTTATTCCAGTAAGGCTAACACTTTCTTTAAGTGTGTTTCTGTCCTATATATTTTGGGTACTGTTGAAGCATGGCTGGGCACCCATGGGGTTCAAGCGCTGCTCAGACCTGGAATCTTCTGGGGTATTTCTTCCAGTTCCTTTTTTAGGAACCGGGTTTGGAGTTTTATTCAAACTATTTTGCCTTTTTATGGTCATTGATAGCATTATTTGTTTTCATTAGATACAATAAATGCATATTATCATTTTTCTGTTTTCATTCAGATTATTTTCTGAGGACGCGGAATCTCATATGATTCACTTGCTCTTCAGGACATAGTTAGAGGATCTTTTTTTCAAAAGCTCTTGATTCCTCACACAAGGGTCACCTTTTTTAGGTTTCCAGATAGTTTGTGTCACTGTCTTTGTCTCTATCAGACAAGGGATAATTCTATTGGATTCCGTCTGTCGGTACCTTTAGTCTCATTATTTCCTTCAGTTGCTATATATGCATAGAAGTTTTAGGTCTTATGGCCACAGCATTGGATTCAATTCCCTTTGCTCATTTTCACTAGAAAGAACCTTTTCAGTCTTTTATGAGTGTTGTTTCTTCAAGAACATGGTTGGAGGATCAATTTACCAAAAAGTTTGTTGATTCCTCAGACAAGGGTAACCTTTTTAGGTTTCCTGATAGATTCAGTGTCCTTGACTCTGTCTCTGACGGACAAAAGACGTCTGAAATTGGTTTCAGCTTGTCGAAACTTTCAGTCTCAATCTTTTCCTTCGGTAGCCTTATGCATGGAAATTCTAGGTCTTATGTCTGCTGCATTGGACGCGGTCCCCTTTGCTCATTTTCACATGCGACCTCTTCAGCTCTGTATGCTGAACCAGTGGTGTAGGGATTATACAAAGAAATCTCAATTAATATCTTTAAAACCGATTGTACGACACTCTCTGACGTGGTGGTCAGACCACCATCGTTTAGTTCAGGGGGCTTCTTTTGTTCTTCAAACCTGGACTGTGATTTCAACAAATGCAAGTCTGACAGGTTGGGGAGCTGTTTGGGGGTCTCTGACAGCACAAGGGGTTTGGGAATCTCAGGAGGTGAGATTACCAATCAATATTTTGGAACTCCGTGCAATTTTCAGAGCTCTTCAGTCATGGCCTCTTCTAAAGAGAGAGTCGTTCATTTGTTTTCAGACGGACAATGTCACAACTGTGGCATATGTCAATCATCAAGGAGGGACTCACAGTCCTCTGGCTATGAAAGAAGTATCTCGAATTCTGGTATGGGCGGAAACCAGCTCCTGTCTAATTTCTGCGGTTCATATCCCAGGTATAGACAATTGGGAAGCGTATTATCTCAGTCGCCAAACATTACATCCGGTGGAATGGTCTCTTCACCCAGAGGTATTTCTTCAGATTGTTCAAATGTGGGGACTTCCAGAAATAGATCTGATGGCTTCTCATCTAAACAAGAAGCTTCCCAGGTATCTGTCCAGATCCAGGGATCCTCAGGTGGAGGCAGTGGATGCATTGTCACTTCCTTGGAAGTATCATTCTGCCTATATCTTTCCGCCTCTAGTTCTTCTTCCAAGAGTAATTTCCAAGATTCTAAAGGAGTGCTCGTTTGTTCTGCTGGTGGCTCCAGCATGGCCTCACAGGTTTTGGTATGCGGATCTTGTCCGGATGGCCACTTGCCAACCGTGGATTCTTCCGTTAAGACCAGACCTTCTATCACAAGGTCCTTTTTTCCATCCGGATCTCAAATCCTTAAATTTGAAGGTATGGAGATTGAATGCTTGATTCTCAGTCATAGAGGTTTCTCTGACTCTGTGATTAATACTATGTTACAGGCTCGTAAATCTGTATCTAGGAAGATATATTATCGTGTCTGGAAGATTTCCATTTCTTGGTGTTTTTCTCATCTTTTTTCTTGGCATTCTTTTAGAATTCCTAGAATTTTACAGTTTCTTCAGGATGGTTTGGATAAAGGTTTGTCTGCAAGTTCCTTGAAAGGACAAATCTCTGCTCTTTCTGTTCTTTTTCACAGAAAGATTGCTAGTCTTCCTGATATTCATTGTTTTGTACAAGCTTTGGTTTGTATAAAACCTGTTAAGTCAATTTCTCCTCCTTGGAGTTTGAATTTGGTTCTGGGGGCTCTTCAAGCTCCTCCGTTTGAACCTATGCATTCGCTGGACATTAAATTACTTTCTTGGAAAGTTTTTTTTTTTTTTCTTTTGGCCATCTCTTCTGCTAGAAGAGTTTCTGATTTATCTGCTCTTTCTTGTGAATCTCCTTTTCTGATTTTTCATCAGGATAAGGCGGTGTTGCGAACTTCTTCTAAATTTTTACCTAAGGTTGTGAATTCTAACAACATTAGTAGAGAAATTGTGGTTCCTTCATTGTGTCCTAATCCTAAGAATTCTAAGGAAAGATCGTTGCATTCTTTGGATGTAGTTAGAGCTTTGAAATATTATGTTGAAGCTACTAAAATTTCCAAAAGACTTCTAGTCTATTTGTTATCTTTTCCGGTTCTAGGAAAGGTCAGAAGGCCTCTGACATTTCTTTGGCGTCTTGGTTAAAATCTTGATTCATCATGCTTATGTCGGGTCGGATAAAACTCCACCTCATAGGATTACAGCTCATTCTACTAAGTCAGTTTCTACTTCCTGGGCGTTTAGGAATGAAGCTTCGGTTGATCAGATTTGCAAAGCAGCAACTTGGTCCTCTTTGCATACTTTTACTAAATTCCACCATTTTGATGTGTTTTCTTCTTCTGAAGCAGTTTTTGGTAGAAAAGTACTTCAGGCAGCTGTTTCAGTTTGATTCTTCTGCTTATAATTTCAGTTTTTTTCATTATAAGATTTAAACTTTATTTTGGGTGTGGATTATTTTCAGCGGAATTGGCTGTCTTTATTTTTTTCCCTCCCTCTCTAGTGACTCTTGCGTGGAAGAGCCACATCTTGGGTATTCATTATCCCATACGTCACTAGCTCATGGACTCTTGCTAATTACATGAAAGAAAACATAATTTATGTAAGAACTTACCTGATAAATTCATTTCTTTCATATTAGCAAGAGTCCATGAGGCCCACCCTTTTTGTGGTGGTTATGATTTTTTTGTATAAAGCACAATTATTCCAATTCCTTATTTTTTATCCTTTCGCACTTTTTTCTTATCACCCCACTTCTTGGCTATGCGTTAAACTGATTTGTGGGTGTGGTGAGGGGTGTATTTATAGGCATTTTGAGGTTTGGGAAACTTTGCCCCTCCTGGTAGGAATGTATATCCCATACGTCACTAGCTCATGGACTCTTGCTAATATGAAAGAAATGAATTTATCAGGTAAGTTCTTACATAAATTATGTTTTATGCTTACCTGATAAATTACTTTCTCCAACGGTGTGTCCGGTACACGGCCCGCCCTGGTTTTTTAATCAGGTTTGATGAATTATTTTCTCTAACTACAGTCACCACGGCACCCTATAGTTTCTCCTGTTTTTTCCTCCTGTCCGTCGGTCGAATGACTGGGGTGGGCGGAGCCTAGGAGGGACTATATGGACAGCTTTTGCTGGGCTCTTTGCCATTTCCTGTTGGGGAAGAGATATTCCCACAAGTAAGGATGACGCCGTGGACCGGACACACCGTTGGAGAAAGTAATTTATCAGGTAAGCATAAATTCTGTTTTTTAAATTGTATGCTCTAACTGAATCATAACTGAGAAATGTTGGTTTTATGTCCCTTTAACATCTATTTCTAAACTTTTGTATTGTTTTGTTTTATAAAATGTATGCTGTGAAAGAGGCATGCTATTTCTTCAGACACAAAATCAGTGTTGAGAACTATAAAACCAAGAATGTGATGACATCTTCTAGATAAAGAAAAATACCCAAAATAATATGGCAGAAACCTCTGGGAGACCATGACATTGTGAATGGATTAATGAAATTAATTTACCAAAAAAATGAACATTACAGCCTCATGCTACATAATTTAAAAGCAAATCCTTATTTCAGGATGAATAACCTTTTAAATTATAATGTATCTTAAAGAGACAGTCTAGTCAAAATTAAACTTTCATTTTTCAGATAGAGCATGTAATTTTAAACGACTTTCCTATTGACTTATCATTAAATTTGCTTTGTTCCCTTGCCGCGATGTAAAAACCAATTTAAATTAATTTTAGAGAGAGTTTTTAAGGTGGAAGTGGCAGATTTTAGCCAAGGACTGAATGTGAGGAGTGAAGGAAAGATCTGAGTCAAGTGTGACCCCAAGACATCGGGCATGCGGGGTAGGGGTAATAATGGAATTATCAAGTTATAGAAATTTTGGAGGTGGAGACATTGGAAGAAGGGGGAAAAATAAGGAGTTCAGTTTTGGAGAGATTTAGCTTAAGGTAGTGAGAGGACATCCAAGATGAGATATGAGAGTAAAAAAAAATATCGGTAATTGGTATCGGCGAGTATTTGAAAACAAGTATCGGTACTTGTACTCAGTCTTAAAAAAATGGTATTGATTCAACCCTAGTCTACACCTTAGTCATCTTAAAGTCTTACCTTAGATTAAGCTGCAAATATCCCCCTGCATCTTTTCTATATCATTCCTCAGGAATGGTAAACAAGTTATTTTAAAATGAATATTGTTTCTGGCCAGTTTTGAAATGGCTGCCAAGCTCTACCCACCGATGACATCACGATCTGGCCTGCATCTAGACACTCTGCTGAATAGTATTGACAGTCTGTTATTTCCAACTAATACGTCTTTTGTGATTGGAAGCAATATGCAGCCCAGATCATGCCATCATCAGTGGGTGGACCTTGGCAGCCATCTCAAACTGGCCAGAAACTATTCATTTCAAAATAACTGTTTTACTGTTCCTGCTGCATGATATAGAAAGGGGTGCAGGAGGCTATTTGCAGCTTAAGGTATGGCTATAAGAAGACTAAGGTGTAGACTGTCCCTTTAACTATTTAGAGTAGGCTATCTAGTTGAGTGACTACATATATCTGCAGCTGTAGTGAGCTCCCAAGATTGTTTGCATGAACAGTCTCTGCTCTGCAAGAAGGGCACACAGCTGATCATTGGGCATATGAGAACATTCACATTGGCTCTTTTCAGAGCCGGATATCAGTGTGATGGTTCATGCACAAAACGGGGTATTTTGTATTTGTGTGTCTGTGTGTATCTCATCTGTCACAGCTGCCATACCTAGAAAGGATCCAGCTGCACCAGGGTGACTGGTGGTGGCAGGCAGGTGAATTTGGGGGGCACTCATTTTTAGGCCCCAGTGGCTCCCTGACCCCTGGGTTTGTAGAGTCCTGCGTTAGGCAGTTCTTAATTCAACGGATATCGCATCCGTTGAATTTTGATTCTCTGGACAACTGGAAGCACTCGTCTATAAAGCAAAACGAGACATAAACACAAATGCCTTTAAGTGTAGAATGCTACTTTCTGCAGTTTTTTAAAAATACTACAGTGCAACTTTTAATTCAGATATAATAAAAGCACTTGCACCCCTGATTTGTCGACCCTTGCACTAAACATAGGTATTCTTAAAATAGAGTATACCCCTAACACCAAGGGATTTACCTTGGCAGATAACTGCACGTCACTTATGTAACATTGATCCAAGTCGCTGAAAGGTTCCTTCCAAGATGCTAATGTTCCTTGGTGTCCCTGTCCTGTTCTTGCTGCTCCACACTGTGTCCTAAAAGGAAACGCTTCAAAAGATGCATATCTCTATTGTTACAAATGATCTTTAGCATCACTACTTAGTGGCAAACAGCACAAATAGCTAGATCTGCATTACACAACATTGCGTATAGGCATGGTCTATCGTGTTTCTGAGCATTTTCTTATTTCCTGAAGACGAATTTGAAGTGCTTTTTAGTTTTCAGATCATCGCTATGTCACATCTTGTATGTGCGTTTGGCTAACATCTTGTAAGGCAGACTTTTGAGTCATTTACCAGGCACCAGTTTAGCGTTAATAGCTATTGTAGAGATCGGGAAACTGGCATTATTTAAATAAACAGTAAATGTAATAACTGCAACTGTTTGATACACAGATGGTTATATCTCTGCCTTTGCCATTTAGAATTAGAGTGCTCTAGGTTTCTTAAAGGGACAATAAACACCTTGTGGTTACAATACATTTTTGTAATGTTGCTGAAGAATAACGTATCGGCCAAGTCTTATTTTTTTAAGCAAATTAACATCTCTTTTTTTCAATAGCCAATCTAGGCTTTAGTCATCAAACTACCAGGCAAGCCATAGTCATAAAGATAGTATAAAATGCAGTTATTTGCAGTTATCTGCTAAAGCCAATTAGGGACAGATATCTAGCAGAGTTTATCTTGAGAAGGCAGCAAGCTGCATTTCACGCTTTTGAGTTTTAGACATTGTTGAATTTACAAAGCTAAATTACATGGAAAAGGTGCAAAATAAATAATGAAAATACAAAAGTAGTTTCATTATGCATAAATCTTTTTATATACAAATCTTCAAGGGGTTTACTGTCCCTTTAAGTCTATGTATTAAAGGAACGTGAAACCCAAAGATTTTCTTTCATGATTCAGATAGAGAATACACTTTTAAACAGCTTTCTAATTTACTTCTATTTAATTTGTTTTATTCTCTTGGTATCATTTGTTGAAGGAGCAGCAATGCACTACTGGTTTCTAACTAAACACATGGGTGAGCCAATGACAATCGGTGTGTGTGTGTGTGTGTGTGTGTGTGTGTATATATATATATATATATATATATATATATATATATATATATATATATATATATATATATATATATATATATATATATATATATATATATATATATACACATATATACATATATACACGCACACACTTAAAATTATGGGGGAGATAAAAAACTGAAATTAAAATCCTCCATGGAGGATTTTAATTTCAGTTTTTTATTTCCCCCCATAATTTTAATGAATTTTGGTTTAACCTTGAAAATAGCTTTACCAATGCAGCAACCAGAAATCTCCTACTGATGAGTTCCAAAAAGAACGAAATAGGCTGTCAAGTGAGTGATTTCTCCAACATAGGTGTGTCCGGTCCATGGCGTCATCCTTACTTGTGGGATATTCTCTTCCCCAACAGGAAAAGGCAAAGAGTCCCAGCAAAGCTGGTCACATGATCCCTCCTAGGCTCCGCCCACCCCAGTCATTCTCTTTGCCGTTGCACAGGCAACATCTCCACGGAGATGGTTAAGAGTTTTTTGGTGTTTAAATGTAGTTTTTATTCTTCAATCAAGTGTTTGTTATTTTAAAATAGTGCTGGTATGTACTATTTACTCTGAAACAGAAAAAAGATGAAGATTTCTGTTTGTAAGAGGAAGATGATTTTAGCAGAAGTTACTAAAATCGATTGCTGTTTCCACACAGGACTGTTGAGATGAAGTAACTTCAGTTGGGGGAAACAGTTGGCAGACTTTTCTGCTTAAGGTATGACTGGCCATATTTCTAACAAGACTATGTAATGCTGGAAGGCTGTCATTTCCCCTTATGGGGACCGGTAAGCCATTTTCTTAGTTAAATAAAAGAATAAAGGGCTTCATAAGGGCTTAAAAAACTGGTAGACATTTTTCTGGGCTAAAACGATTGCTTTGCTAGGCATATTTTGCAGATTCTAACTATTAATGGTTATTATAATCTTGGGGATTGTTTAGAAAAACGGCAGGCACTGTGTTGGACACCTTTTTCAGATGGGGGCCTTTTCTAGTTATAGACAGAGCCTCATTTTCGCGCCACTAATGCGCAGTTGTTTTTGGAGAGCAAGGCATGCAGATGCATGTGTGAGGAGCTAAGAACCACTGAAAAAGCTTATAGAAGGCATCATTTGGTATCGTATTCCCCTCTGGGCTTGGTTGGGTCTCAGCAAAGCATATAGCTGGGACTGTATAGGGGTTAAATGTAAAAATGGCTCCGGTTCCGTTAATTTAAGGGTTAAAGCTCTGCAATTTGGTGTGCAATACTTTTAAGGCTTTAAGACACTGTGGTGAAATTTTGGAATTTGAACAATTCCTTCATACTTTTTCACATATTCAGTAATAAAGTGTTTTCAGTTTGAAATTTAAAGTGACAGTAACGGTTTTATTTTAAAACGTTTTTTGAGCTTTGTTGACAAGTTTAAGCCTGTTTATCATGTCTGTACCATCAGATAAGCTATGTTCTATATGTATGAAAGCCAAGGTGTCTCCCCATTTAAATTTATGTGATAATTGTGCCATAGTGTCCAAACAAAGTAGGGACAGCAATGCCACAGATAATGATATTGCCCAAGATGATTCCTCAAATGAGGGGAGTGAACATGATACTACATCATCCCCTTCTGTGTCTACACCAGTTTTGCCCACACAAGAGGCCCCTAGTACATCTAGTGCGCCAATTCTTATTACCATGCAACAATTAACGGCTGTAATGGATAACTCTATAGCAAACATTTTATCCAAAATGCCTACTTATCAGAGAAAGCGCGATTGCTCTGTTTTAAACACTGAAGAGCAAGAGGACGCTGATGATAACTGTTCTGACATACCCTCACACCAATCTGAAGGGGCCATGAGGGAGGTTTTGTCTGAGGGAGAAATTTCATGGGAGTGATCCACCCAGTTCCGCGGTCGGAACACGGACAAGGGTTTTACTCAAATCTGTTTGTGGTTCCCAAAAAAGAGGGAACCTTCAGACCAATATTGGATTTAAAGATCCTAAACAAATTCCTAAGAGTTCCATCGTTCAAAATGGAAACTTTTCGAACAATCTTACCCATGATCCAAAGAGGTCAGTACATGACCACAGTGGATTTAAAGGATGCTTACCTTCACATACCGATTCACAAAGAACATTACCGGTATCTAAGGTTTGCCTTCCTAGACAGGCATTACCAGTTTGTAGCTCTTCCCTTCGGGTTGGCTACGGCTCCAAGAATCTTTACAAAGGTTCTGGGCTCTCTTCTGGCGGTACTAAGACCGCGAGGAATTTCGGTAGCTCCGTACCTAGACGACATTCTGATACAAGCGTCAAGCTTCCAAACTGCCAAGTCTCATACAGAGTTAGTACTGGCATTTCTAAGGTCGCATGGGTGGAAGGTGAACGAGGAGAAGAGTTCTCTCTTACCACTCACAAGAGTTCCCTTCTTGGGGACTCTTATAGATTCTGTAGAAATGAAAATTTACCTGACAGAGGACAGGTTAACAAAGCTTCTAAATGCTTGCCGTGTCCTTCATTCCATTCAACACCCGTCAGTGGCTCAATGCATGGAGGTAATCGGCTTAATGGTAGCGGCAATGGACATAGTTCCTTTTGCACGCCTGCATCTCAGACCGCTGCAATTGTGCATGCTAAGTCAGTGGAATGGGGATTACTCAGATTTGTCCCCTATGCTGAATCTGGATCAAGAGACCAGAGATTCTCTTCTATGGTGGCTTTCACGGCCACATCTGTCCAGGGGGATGCCCTTCAGCAGGCCAGACTGGACAATTGTAACAACAGACGCCAGCCTACTAGGTTGGGGCGCTGTCTGGAATTCCCTGAAGGCTCAGGGATCATGGACTCAAGAGGAGAGTCTCCTTCCAATAAACATTCTGGAATTGAGAGCAGTTCTCAATGCCCTTCTGGCTTGGCCTCAGTTAGCAACTCTGAGGTTCATCAGGTTTCAGTCGGACAACATCACGACTGTGGCTTACATCAACCATCAGGGAGGGACAAGGAGTTCCCTAGCGATGATGGAAGTATCAAAGATAATTCGCTGGGCAGAGTCTCACTCTTGCCACTTGTCAGCGATCCACATCCCAGGCGTGGAGAACTGGGAGGCGGATTTCCTAAGTCGCCAGACTTTTCATCCGGGGGAGTGGGAACTTCATCCGGAGGTCTTTGCCCAAATACTTCGACGTTGGGGCAAACCAGATATGGATCTCATGGCGTCTCGCCAGAACGCCAAGCTTCCTTGTTACGGGTCCAGGTCCAGAGACCCGGGGGCGGTCCTGATAGATGCTTTGACAGCACCTTGGACCTTCAGGATGGCTTATGTGTTTCCACCCTTCCCGATGCTTCCTCGTTTGATTGCCAGGATCAAACAGGTGATTCTAATAGCGCCTGCGTGGCCACGCAGGACCTGGTATGCAGATCTAGTGGACATGTCATCCTGTCCACCTTGGTCTCTGCCTCTGAGACAGGACCTTCTAATTCAGGGTCCTTTCAAACATCTAAATCTAATTTCTCTGAAGCTGACTGCATGGAAATTGAACGCTTGATTTTATCAAAGCGTGGATTTTCGGAGTCAGTAATTGATACCTTAATACAGGCTAGGAAACCTGTTACCAGGAAAATTTACCATAACATATGGCGTAAATACTTACACTGGTGCGAATCCAAGAGTTACTCATGGAGTAAGGTTAGGATTCCTAGGATATTGTCTTTTCTACAAGAAGGTTTAGAAAAGGGTTTATCTGCAAGTTCTTTAAAGGGACAGATCTCAGCTCTGTCCATCCTTTTACACAAACGTCTGTCAGAAGTTCCAGACGTTCAGGCTTTTTGTCAGGCTTTGGCTAGGATTAAGCCTGTGTTTAAGTCTGTAGCTCCACCGTGGAGCTTAAACTTAGTTCTTAACGTTTTACAGGGTGTTCCGTTTGAACCCCTTCATTCCATTGATATCAAGCTGTTATCTTGGAAAGTTCTGTTTTTAATGGCTATTTCCTCGGCTCGTAGAGTCTCTGAGTTATCAGCCTTACATTGTGATTCTCCTTATCTGATTTTTCATTCAGATAAGGTAGTTCTGCGTACTAAACCTGGGTTCTTACCTAAGGTAGTCACTAACAAGAATATCAATCAAGAGATTGTTGTTCCATCATTGTGCCCTAACCCTTCTTCAAAGAAGGAACGACTTCTGCACAATCTAGACGTAGTCCGTGCCCTGAAATTTTGTTTACAGGCAACTAAAGATTTTCGCCAAACTTCTTCCCTGTTTGTCGTTTATTCTGGACAGAGGAGAGGTCAAAAAGCATCTGCTACCTCTCTATCCTTTTGGCTTCGTAGCATAATACGTTTAGCCTATGAGACTGCTGGACAGCAACCTCCTGAAAGGATTACAGCTCATTCTACTAGAGCTGTGGCTTCCACTTGGGCCTTTAAGAATGAGGCCTCTGTTGAACAGATTTGCAAGGCTGCAACTTGGTCTTCTCTTCATACTTTTTCCAAATTTTCCAAATTTGACACTTTTGCTTCTTCGGAGGCTGTTTTTGGGAGAAAGGTTCTTCAGGCAGTGGTTCCTTCCGTATAAAGATCCTGCCTGTCCCTCCCGTCATCCGTGTACTTTAGCTTTGGTATTGGTATTCCATAAGTAATGGATGACCCGTGGACTGACTACACTTAACAGGAGAAAACATAATTTATGCTTACCTGATAAATTCCTTTCTCCTGTAGTGTAGTCAGTCCACGGCCCGCCCTGTTTTTTATGGCAGGTCTAAATTTTAAATTATACTCCAGTCACCACTGCACCCTATAGTTTGTCCTTTCTCGTTTGGTTTTCGGTCGAATAACTGGGTGTGACGTAGAGGGGAGGAGCTATATAGCAGCTCTGCTTGGGTGATCCTCTTGCACTTCCTGTTGGGGAGGAGTTAATATCCCATAAGTAATGGATGACCCGTGGACTGACTACACTACAGGAGAAAGGAATTTATCAGGTAAGCATAAATTATGTTTTCAGGATGAATAACCTTTTAAATTATAATGTATCTTAAAGAGACAGTCTAGTCAAAATTAAACTTTCATTTTTCAGATAGAGACTTTCCAATTGACTTTTCATTAAATTTGCTTTGTTCCCTTGCCGCGATGTAAAAACCAATTTAAATTAATTTTAGAGAGAGTTTTTAAGGTGGAAGTGGCAGATTTTAGCCAAGGACTGAATGTGAGGAGTGAAGGAAAGATCTGAGTCAAGTGTGACCCCAAGACATCGGGCATGCGGGGTAGGGGTAATAATGGAATTATCAAGTTATAGAAATTTTGGGGGTGGAGACATTGGAAGAAGGGGGAAAAATAAGGAGTTCAGTTTTGGAGAGATTTAGCTTAAGGTAGTGAGAGGACATCCAAGATGAGATATGAGAGACGGTTAGTAACACGGGTTAGTTTGGAATGAGGTAGGTCTGGTGCAGAGGTGTAGATTTGGGTGTAATCGGCATACAAATTATTTCTTTCATATTAGCAAGAGTCCATGAGCTAGTGACGTATGGGATATACATTCCTACCAGGAGGGGCAAAGTTTCCCAAACCTTAAAATGCCTATAAATACACCCCTCACCACACCCACAATTCAGTTTTACAAACTTTGCCTCCGATGGAGGTGGTGAAGTAAGTTTGTGCTAGATTCTACGTTGATATGCGCTCCGCAGCAAGTTGGAGCCCGGTTTTCCTCTCAGCGTGCAGTGAATGTCAGAGGGATGTGAGGAGAGTATTGCCTATTTGAATGCAGTGATCTCCTTCTACGGGGTCTATTTCATAGGTTCTCTGTTATCGGTCGTAGAGATTCATCTCTTACCTCCCTTTTCAGATCGACGATATACTCTTATATATACCATTACCTCTGCTGATTCTCGTTTCAGTACTGGTTTGGCTTTCTACAAACATGTAGATGAGTGTCCTGGGGTAAGTAAATCTTATTTTCTGTGACACTCTAAGCTATGGTTGGGCACTTTGTTTATAAAGTTCTAAATATATGTATTCAAACATTTATTTGCCTTGACTCAGAATGTTCAACTTTCCTTATTTTTCAGACAGTCAGTTTCATATTTGGGATAATGCATTTGAATTAATCATTTTTTCTTACCTTCAAAAATTTGACTCTTTTTTTCCTGTGGGCTGTTAGGCTCGCGGGGGCTGAAAATGCTTAATTTTATTGCGTCATTCTTGGCGCAGACTTTTTTGGCGCAAAAATTATTTTCCGTTTCCGGCGTCATACGTGTCGCCGGAAGTTGCGTCATTTTTTGACGTTATTTTGCGCCAAAAATGTCGGCGTTCCGGATGTGGCGTCATTTTTGGCGCCAAAAGCATTTAGGCGCCAAATAATGTGGGCGTCTTATTTGGCGCTAAAAAATAAGGGCGTCGCTTTTGTCTCCACATTATTTAAGTCTTATTTTTTCAGTGCTTCTGGTTGCTAGAAGCTTGTTCTTTGGCATTTTTTCCCATTCCTGAAACTGTCATTTAAGGAATTTGATCAATTTTGCTTTATATGTTGTTTTTTTCTCTTACATATTGCAAGATGTCTCACGTTGCATCTGAGTCAGAAGATACTACAGGAAAATCGCTGTCTACTGCTGGAGCTACCAAGCTAAGTGTATCTGCTATAATTTTTGGTATCTGTTTCTCCAGCTGTTGTTTGTATTGCATGTCATGACAAACTTATTAATGCAGATAAAATTTCCTTTAGTACTGTGTTGCTGTTCCGTCAACATCTAATTTTCAGAGTGTTCCTGATAAACATAAGAGATTTTATTTTTTAAATCCATTAAGAAGGCTATGTCTGTTATTTCTCCTTCTAGTTTACATAAAAGTCTTTTAAAACTTCTCTTTTTTCAGATGAATTTTTAAATGAACATCATCATTCTGATACTGATAATGGTTCTTCTGGTTCAGAGGTTTCTGTCTCAGAGGTTGATGCTGATAAATCTTTGTATTTGTTCAAGATGGAATTTATTCGTTCTTTATTTAAAGAAGTATTAATTGCATTAGAAATAGAGGATTCTGGTCCTCTTGATTCTAAATCTAAACGTTTAAATAAGGTTTTTAAATCTCCTGTAGTTATTCCAGAAGTGTTTAATCTCCCTGATGCTATTTCTGAAGTAATTTCCAGGGAATGGAATAATTTGGGTAATTCTTTTACTCCTTCTAAACGTTTAAGCAATTATATCCTGTGCCATCTGACAGATTAGAGTTTTTTTGGGACAAAATCCCTAAGGTTATGGGGCTGTCTCTACTCCTGCTAAATGTGCTACTATTCCTACGGCAGATAGTAATTCATTTAAGGATCCTTTAGATAGGAAAATTGAATCCTTTCTAAGAAAAGCTTACTTATGTTCAGGTAATCTTCTTAGACTTGCTATATTTTTAGCGGATGTTGCTGCAGCTTCAACTTTTTGGTTAGAAGCTTTAGCGCAACAAGTAACAGATCATAATTTTATAGCATTATTATTATTCTATAACATGCTAATAATTTTATTGGTGATACCATCTTTTGATATCATTAGAGTTGATGTCAGGTATATGTCTCTAGCTATTTTAGCTAGAAAAGCTTTATGGATTAAACTTGGAATACTGATATGTCTTCTAAGTCAACTTTGCTTTCCCTTTCTTTCCAGGGTAATAAATTATTATTTCAACTGTTTCTGGAAGGAAGGGAACTTTTTTTCCAAAGGATAAAAAATCTAAGGTAAATTTAGGTCTAATAATCATTTAGTTCCTTTCCTCACAATAAGGAACAAAAGCCTGATCCTTCATTCTCAGGAGCGGTATCAGTTTGGAAACTATTTCCAGTTTGGAATATATCCAAGCCTTTTAGAAAACCTATAGCCAGCTCCTAAGTACCCATGAAGGTGCGGACCTTATTCCAGCTCAGCTGGTATGGGGCAGATTACGTTTTCTTCAAAGAAATTTTGATCAATTCCGTTCTCAATTTCTGGTTTCAGAACATTGTTTCAGAAAGGTACAGAATTGGCTTCAGTTAAGGCCTCCTGCTAAGAGATTTTTTTCTTTCCCGTGTCCCAGTTAACACAGCAAAGGCTCAGCATTTCTGAAATGTGTTTCAGATCTAGAGTTGGCTGGAGTAATTATGCCAGTTCCAGTTCTGGAACAGGGGCTGGGGTTTTATTTTATCTCTTCATTGTACCAAAGAAGGTCAATTCCTTCAGACCAGTTCCGGATCTATCAATATTGAATCGTTATGTAAGGATACCAACATTCAAGATGGTTACTGTAGGACTGTCCTGCCTTTTGTTTAGCAAGGGCATTATATGTCTACAATAGATTTACAGGATGTGTATCTACATATTCCGATTCATCCAGATCACTTTTAGTGTCTGAGATTCTCTTTTTAGACAAGCATTACCAGTTTTGTGGCTCTACCGTTTGGCCTAGCCTCAGTTCCAAGAATTTTTTTCAAAGGTTCTCGGTGCCCTTCTTTCTGTAATCAGAGAACAGGGTTTTTTGGTATTTCCTTATTGGACAATATCTGGGTACTTGCTCAGTCTTCTCATTTTCGAAGAATCTCATACGAATCGACTTGTGTTGTTTCTTCAAGTTCATGGTTGGAGGATCAATTTACCAATCAGTTCATTGATTCCTCAGACAAGTGTAACCTTTTTAGGTTTCTAGAATAGATTCAGTGTCTATGACTCTGTCCTTGTCAGACAAGAGAAGTTTAACATTGATATCAGCTTGTCAAAACCTTCAGTCACAATCATTCCCTTTGGTAGCCTTATGCATGGAAATTTTAGGTCTTAGGACTGCCGCATCAGATGCGATCTCCTTTGCTCGTTTTCACATGCGACCTCTTCAGCTCTGTATGCTGAACCAATGGTGCAGGGATTACTCAAAGATATCTCAATTAATATCTTTAAACCGATTATACGATACTCTCTGACATGGTGGGCAGATCACCATCGTTTAGTTCAGGGGGCTTCTTTGTTCTTCCGACCTGGACTATAATCTCAACAGATGCAAGTCTTACAGGTTGGGGAGCTGTGTGGGGGTATCTGACGGCACAAGGGGTTTGGGAATCTCAGGAGGTGAGATTTCCGATCAATATTTTGGAACTCCGTGCAATTTCAGAGCTCTTCAGTCTTGGCCTCTTCTGAAGAGAGAGTTGTTCATTTGTTTTCAGATAGACAATGTCACAACTGTGGCATACATCAATCATCAAGGAGGGACTCACAGTCTTCTGGCTATGAAAGAAGTATCTCGAATTTTGGTTTGGGTGGAATCCAGCTCCTGTCTAATCTCTGCGGTTCATATCCCAGGTATGGACAATTGGGAAGCGGATTATCTCAGTCGCCAAACGTTGCACCTGGGCGAATGGTCTTCACCCAGAGGTATTTCCTCAGATTGTTCAAATGTGGGAACTCTCAGAAATAGATCTGATGGCTTCTCATCTAAACAAGAAACTTCCCTGGTATCTGTCCGGATCCAGGGATCCTCGGGCGGAGGCAGTGGATGCATTATCTCTTCCTTACAAGTGTCATCCTGCCTATATCTTTCCGCCTCTAGTTCTTCTTCCAAGGGTATTCTCTAATATTCTAAAGGAATGCTCGTTTGTCCTGCTGGTAGCTCCAGCATGGCCTCACAGGTTTTGGTATTCGGATCTTGTCCGGATGGCCTCTTGCCAGCTGTGGACTCTTCCGTTAAGACCAGTCTTTCTGTCTCAAGGTTCTTTTTCCATCAGGATCTCAAAACCTTAATTTTAAGGTGTGGAGTTTGAACGCTTGATTCTTGGTCAAAGAGGTTTCTCTGACTCTGTGATTGATACTATGTGACAGGCTCGTAAATCTGTATCTAGAGAGATATATTATAGAGTCTGGAAGACTTATATTTCTTCAGGATGGTTTAGATAAAGGTTTGTCCGCAAGTTTCTTGAAAGACAAATCTCTGCTCTTTCTGTTCTTTTTCACAGAAGGATTGCTAATCTTCCTGATATTCATTGTTTTGTACAAGCTTTGGTTCGTATAAAACCTGTCATTAAGTCAATTTCTCCTCTTTGGAGTTTGAATTTGGTTCTGGGGGCTCTTCAAGCTTCTCCTTTTGAACCCATGCATTCTTTGGTCGTTATATACTTTCTTGGAAAGTTTTGTTTCTTTTGGCCATCTCTTCTGCCAGAAGAGTCTCTGAATTATCTACTCTTTTTTGTGAGTCTCCTTTTCTGATTTTGCATCAGGATAAGGCGGTGCTGCGAACTTCTTTTGAATTTTTTACCTAAGGTTGTGAATTCTAACAACATTGGTAGAGAAATTGTGGTTCCTTCATTATGTCCTAATCCTATGAATTCTAAGGAGAAATCATTGCATTCTTTGGATGCTGTTAGAGCTTTGTAATATTATGTTGAAGCTACTAAGTCTTTCCGAAAGACTTCTAGTCTATTTGTCATCTTTTCCGGTTCTAGAAAAGACCAGAAAGCTTCTGCCATTTCTTTGGCATCTTGGTTGAAATCTTTATTTCATCATGCCTATGTTGAGTCGGGTAACACTCCGCCTCAAAGGATTACAGCTCATTCTACTAGGTCAGTTTCTACTTCCTGGGCGTTTAAGAATGAAGCTTCGGTTGGTCAGATTTGCAAAACAGCAACTTGGTCCTCTTTGCATACTTTTTCTAAATTCTACCATTTTGATGTGTTTTCTTCTTCTGAAGCAGTTTTTGGTAGAAACGTACTTCAGGCAGTGGTTTCAGTTTGAATCTTCTGCTTATGTTTTTTCATTAAAATTTTATTCTGGGTGTGGATTATTTTCAGCAGGAATTGGCTGTCTTTATTTTATCCCTCCCTCTCTAGTGACTCTTGTGTGGAAAGATCCACATCTTGGGTAATCATTATCCCATACGTCACTAGCTCATGGACTCTTGCTAATTACATGAAAGAAAACATAATTTATGTAAGAACTTACCTGATAAATTCATTTCTTTCATATTAGCAAGAGTCCATGAGGCCCGCCCTTTTTTGTGGTGGTTTTGATTTTTTTGTATAAAGCACAATTATTCCAATTCCTTATTTTATATGCTTTCGCACTTTTTTCTTATCACCCCACTTCTTGGCTATTCGTTAAACTGAATTGTGGGTGTGGTGAGGGGTGTATTTATAGGCATTTTAAGGTTTGGGAAACTTTGCCCCTCCTGGTAGGAATGTATATCCCATACGTCACTAGCTCATGGACTCTTGCTAATATGAAAGAAATGAATTTATCAGGTAAGTTCTTACATAAATTATGTTATTGAAACCCATGGGGCTTTTTAAAGGAACCTAATGATGACGTGTAGATTGAAAAGAGAAGGGGACAGAGCCTTGAAGTACCCCAACAGAAAGTGGTAATGGGGCAGAGGATGCTACGGAAAAGGCTACACTAAATGTACGGTTAGTCAGATAGGAAGAGAACCACGAGAGAACTGTGTACATTACAGGAACATATTTGAAACTCTGTTGAAAGATCCCCATATCATATGAACATTTGAGTATATAAGTTGGTGTAGGGATAAATATGTGCCCCAAAATAAAGGCTTAAGATAGTGACCATTGAAATTGTAGGAATCAACTATTTTATTGTAAATTTTATTTGTTGCATTATGTGCAAAACTAATGGACATTACAAAATGTTTTGGGGAAAAATAAATGCTTCAATAGATGTGCTGTAAAAAAGGGACATATGTCAATCTATATTTATATAGGTCTACATTTTTTAATGTTAAGGAAATATTAAATACTCTTCTATCTTTTATCGGCATAAAAAAAAATACTACAGTAGATATCCTGCATTTATTACATCATTATCTGTAACTTTCAATAGATGAAATAATATGCAGCCTTTATTGGCGCTGCAAAAATATTTTTTTTTTTAAACAAATTATAAATATTAGCGTATTTGTGCCCTTTCATATTGACAATGTATGGTGCATTAGCTACCTTAAAAAACACTTAACCGCCCACAAGAAATAAAAAAAAAAAGAAAAGAAAAACTAACCGCCCGAACGATGGATAACAAAAAAGCTAACCTCCCGCAAGAAGTATTAACAAAGACCGAAACCGCCAACATCGCAAAATAATAAAGTAATTAACCCCCAAACATCCAACCCCCACATCAGAATAAACCTAATTAGCCAAATAACCCCTAAACTGCCAACCCCCCACAACACAAATAACTAATTTACTAAGTCCCCTAACCCTCCAAAAAAGAAAACAATTCCTAAGACTAAACCCCAAATAGGTACTCACCGTTCCTGAAGTCTGGCGGAGAAGGTCCTCTAGGCAGCTCTGTCGTCTTATCTTCAACCGAAGCGGAGATGCTCCCCATATTTATTGGGGCACCTTGCATTCCTATTGGCTGACATTTTTGAAATCAGCCAATAGGTTGAGAGCTACTGAAATCTTATTGGCTGATTTGAACAGGCAATAGGATTTCAGTAGCTCTAATTCTATTGGCTGATTTAAAAATTTCAGCCAATAGGAATACAAGTTACCCCAAATTGAATGCAGTAGCTTTCATTCAATTTTCATTGTACGCCGGAGATTGAAGAGGAGCCTCCTCTCTGCTGAAAATCTCTGCTGCTCCGGTGGTAATTAGTATTTCTTTTACAAGATATGACAAGTCCACGGATTTCATCCTTGTGGGATATCGCCTCGAGGTCAGCAGGAGAAGGCAAAGAGCTCCACAGCAGAGCTGCATAAATAGCTCCTCCCTCCCTCCCCCCCAACCCAGTCATTCTTTGCCTGTGTTAGCGATAGGAAGATGTAAAGTGAGGTGTTATTTTAGATTCTTCAATCAATAATTTTTTTATTTTTAAATGGTGCCAAAGTGTGCTATTTTATTACAGAGCAGCTTCTGGATAGCTTTTTTTGGCTATGGGAACTGGTGGATTTTTGTCTCCACTGCGCCTCCCTTGACTGTGCTGCATTTCTGTGTATGGCCTTAGAGGTTGTAACTAGGACCCTTCTGTTTTTCACAGGACCTCAGGAGGAAGAGTGGACCTCTTGACACTGTGAAATTGTCATGCTGTTCCTCAGCATGGAGGTAAGTGCAGTTTTTTATTCTGGGGCAGCAGCATATCTCAGAATAACTGTACTTGAACTGTTATATTGGAGCTAACGACCGGAGTGAAAGCACTTCCCTTTAACAGATGGTGTAAAATCCAGACATTCTGGCATTTTAATAGCCTAGAAGCGCTGGGATATATAGTGAAAACCAACATAGTTTATTTATCCAGGCTCTCTGGCATTATACTATTTAGCCTAGAAGCGCTGGGAAATATTGTGTGGGTATGCACTATAACGGGCATTGCTTTATTACAGTGGCTGACGCTGGGGACATTTCCGGAGGGGACATGTTTTTACTAAAAGCTCCGGTACATGGCGGTGTTTTCAAGTGTGGACTGTTTTGGTTGTTTCCGCCCACGAAGGGCGGGCATTAGTGTTTCGCGTGCTTTGCAGCGCAGTTACTATTTGAGTTCCGGTGGGCAGCATCTCTTCTCGGCTCATAAGTCCGCTTGTGGTGATATTTTATAAGCGACTTTAGGTGCGCCGTGCTTGCGGAGTTAAGATTGGGCGTGGAGGAAGGTAGGAGCCGCAGCGGAGCTGCGGCGAGGTGACTGAGTAATTTTTCTAAGTATTCCAGTGTGTTAATTTTCTAATGGCCCTCGCACAGGGAATGTGAAATTTTGCTCTCTGCCTTATATATCAAACAGATAGCTTTTCTTAAAGAGACAGTACTCTGCAAATATTTTATTAGACTGGTTTTCACAAATAAATTTAATCAGTGAATTGGACCAAACTTGCTTTCTCTTGTTAAGTGTAGTCAGTCCACGGGTCATCCATTACTTATGGAATATATCTCTTCCTAACAGGAAGCTGCAAGAGGATCACCCAAGCAGAGCTGCTATATAGCTCCTCCCCTCACATGTCATATTCAGTCATTCTCTTGCAGCCTAACTAAAGATAGGTTGCTGTGAGAGGTCTGTGGTGTTTTTTAACTTAGTTTATTTCTACAATCAAAAGTTTATTTTAAATGGCACCGGAGTGTGCTGTTTATTCTCAGGCAGCATTAGAAGAAGAATCTGCCTGCGTTTTCTATGATCTTAGCAGACGTAACTAAGATCCACTGGCTTTTCTCATCTGAGGAGTGAGGTAACTTCAGAGAAGGGGAATAGCATGCAGGGCCCCCCTGCAAATGAGGTATGTGCAGTAATTATTTTTCTGAGGAATGGAATTGACTGAGAAAATACTGCTGATACCAATGTAAAGTAAGTTCAGCCTTAAATGCAGTGATAGCGACTGGTATTAGGCTGATGAGTGTGTGTACACTGAATGTATTTTTCTAAGGAATGGAATTGACTCTGAAAATACTGTTAATACTGAAATAATGTATGAGCCTTAACTGCAGTAAAAGCGACTGGTAGCAGGCTTATTAATAACAATTCATAACTTTTCAAATGTATGTTTAAAACGTTTACTGGCATGTTAATCGTTTTTTGTGAGGTACTTGGTGATTAAACTTATTGGGGCATGATTTTTACCACATGGCCATCTTTGTTTTCTTCATAGAAACAGTTTTCTGAGCTTCCCCACTGTTGTAATATGAGTGGGAGGGGCCTATTTTAGAGCTTTTTTGCGCAGTAAAAATTCAGTCACAATCTGTCTACTTCATCCTCCATGATCCAGATAGTCTCTAGAGAGCTCAGGGGTCTTCAAAATTCATTTTGAGGGAGGTAATCAGTCACAGCAGACCTGTGACAGTGTGTTTTGACTGTGAGAAAAACGTTAATTATTAAATTGTTATCCGTTTTTGGATATTAAGGGGTTAATCATCCATTTGCTGGTGGGTGCAATCCTTTGCTAACTTAATACATTTACTGTGAAAATTTGGTTGCTATAACTATTTTGGTTCATTGTTATTTCAACTGTGACAGCTTTTTGTGCTTCTTAAAGGCACAGTAGCGTTTTTTATATTGCTTGTAAATTTATTTAGAAAAGTATTTCCAAGCTTGCTAGTCTCATTGCTAGTCTGTTTAAACATGTCTGACACAGATGAATCTCTTTGTTCACTATGTTTAAAGGCCAATGTGGAGCCCAATACAAATTTGTGTACTAATTGCATTGATGCTACTTTAAATAAAAGTCAATCTTTACATGTAAAGAAATTATCACCAGACAACGAGGGGGAAGTTATGCCGACTAACTCTCCTCACGTGTCAGTACCTTCACCTCCCGCTCAGGAGGTGCGTGATTTTGTGGCGCCAAGTACATCAGGGAGGCCCTTACAAATCACTTTGCAAGACATGGCTACTGTTATGACAGAAGTATTATCTAAATTGCCAGAATTAAGAGGCAAGCGCGATAGCTCTGGGTTAAGGACAGAGCGTGCGGATGAGGTGAGAGCCATGTCAGATACTGCGTCACAGTTTGCAGAACGTGAAGACGGAGAGCTTCATTCTGTGGGTGACTGCTCTGATCCAGGGAGACTGGATTCAGAGATTTCTAATTTTAAATTTAAGCTTGAGAACCTCCGCATATTGCTAGGGGAGGTATTAGCGGCTCTGAATGATTGTAACACTGTTGAAATTCCAGAAAAATTATGTAGGTTGGATAGATACTATGCGGTACCGGTGTGTACTGACGTGTTTCCTATACCTAAAAGGCTTACAGAGATTATTAGCAAGGAGTGGGATAGACCTGGTGTGCCTTTTTCCCCTCCTCCCATATTTAGGAAAATGTTTCCTATAGACGCCACCACACGAGACTTATGGCAGACGGTCCCTAAGGTGGAGGGAGCAGTATCTACTTTAGCTAAGCGTACCACTATCCCGGTGGAGGATAGTTGTGCCTTTTCAGATCCAATGGATAAGAAATTAGAGGGTTACCTTAAGAAAATGTTTGTTCAAAAAGGTTTTATCTTACAGCCCCTTGCATGCATTGCGCCTGTCACTGCTGCGGCGGCATTCTGGTTTGAGTCTCTGGAAGAGGCCATTCGCACAGCTCCATTGGATGAAATTATGAACAAGCTTAAAGCACTTAAGCTAGCTAACGCATTTGTTTCTGATGCCGTCGTACATTTAACCAAACTTACGGCTAAGAACTCCGGATTCGCCATCCAAGCGCGTGACTTCTAAATCTAAATTGCTTAATATTCCTTTCAAAGGGCAGACCTTATTCGGGCCCGGCTTGAAAGAAATTATAGCTGACATTACGGGAGGTAAGGGCCATGCTCTACCTCAGGACAGGGCCAAATCAAAGGCCAAACAGTCTAATTTTCGTGCCTTTCGTAACTTCAAGGCAGGAGCAGCATCAACTTCCTCCGCTCCAAAACAGGAAGGAGCTGTTGCTCGTTACAGGCAGGGCTGGAAAGTTAACCAGTCCTGGAACAAGGGCAAGCAGGCCAAGAAACCTGCTGCTGCCCCCAAGACAGCATGAAGAGAGGGCCCCCTATCCGGAAACGGATCTAGTGGGGGGCAGACTTTCTCTCTTCGCCCAGGCTTGGGCAAGAGATGTCCAGGATCCCTGGGCGTTGGAGATCATATCTCAGGGATATCTCCTGGACTTCAAAACTTCTCCTCCACGAGGGAGATTTCATCTTACAAGGTTATCGGCAAACCAAATAAAGAAAGAGGCGTTTCTACGCTGTGTACAAGACCTCTTACTAATGGGGGTGATCCACCCAGTTCCGCGGACGGAACACGGGCAGGGATTCTATTCAAATCTATTTGTGGTTCCCAAGAAAGAGGGAACCTTCAGACCAATCTTGGACTTAAAAATCCTAAACAAATTCCTAAGAGTTCCATCATTCAAAATGGAAACTATTCGAACCATCCTTCCCATGATCCAAGAGGGTCAGTACATGACCACAGTGGACTTAAAGGATGCCTACCTTCACATACCGATTCACAAGGATCATTATTGGTACCTAAGATTTGCTTTCCTAGACCGGCATTACCAGTTTGTAGCTCTTCCCTTCGGATTAGCTACGGCTCCAAGAATCTTTACAAAAGTTCTGGGCTCACTTCTGGCTGTACTAAGACCGCGAGGCATAGCGGTGACTCCGTACCTAGACGACATTCTGATACAAGCGTCAAGTTTTCAAACTGCTAAGTCTCATACAGAGATAGTTCTGGCATTTCTGAGGCCGCATGGGTGGAAGGTGAACGTGGAAAAGAGTTCTCTATTACCACTTACAAGAGTTCCCTTCCTAGGGACTCTTATAGATTCTGTAGAGATGAAAATTTACCTGACAGAGGCCAGGTTATTAAAACTTCTAAATGCTTGCCGTGTCCTTCATTCCATTCCACACCCGTCAGTAGCTCAGTGCATGGAAGTAATCGGCTTAATGGTAGCGGCAATGGACATAGTACCATTTGCGCGCCTGCATCTCAGACCGCTGCAATTGTGCATGCTAAGTTAGTGGAACAGGGATTACTCAGATTTGTCCCCCCTACTAAATCTGGATCAAGAGACCAGAGATTCTCTTCTATGGTGGCTTTCTCGGCCACATCTGTCCAAGGGGATGACCTTTCGCAGGCCAGATTGGACGATTGTAACAACAGACGCCAGCCTTCTAGGCTGGGGCGCAGTCTGGAACTCCCTGAAAGCTCAGGGATTATGGACTCAGGAGGAGAAACTCCTCCCAATAAATATTCTGGAATTAAGAGCAATATTCAATGCTCTCCTAGCTTGGCCTCAGTTAGCAACTCTGAGGTTCATCAGATTTCAGTCGGACAACATCACGACTGTGGCTTACATCAACCATCAAGGGGGAACCAGAAGTTCCCTAGCGATGTTGGAAGTCTCAAAGATAATTCGCTGGGCAGAGTCTCACTCTTGCCACCTGTCAGCGATTTACATCCCAGGCGTGGAGAACTGGGAGGCGGATTTTCTAAGTCGCCAGACTTTTCATCCGGGGGAGTGGGAACTTCATCCGGAGGTCTTTGCTCAACTGATTCATTGTTGGGGCAAACCAGATCTGGATCTCATGGCGTCTCGTCAGAACGCCAAGCTTCCTTGTTACGGATCCAGGTCCAGGGACCCGGGAGCGGTGCTGATAGATGCTCTGACAGCCCCTTGGGTCTTCAACATGGCTTATGTGTTTCCACCTTTCCCGATGCTTCCTCGTTTGATTGCCAAGATCAAACAGGAGAGAGCTTCGGTGATTCTGATAGCGCCTGCGTGGCCACGCAGGACCTAGTATGCAGACCTAGTGGACATGTCGTCCTGTCCACCGTGGTCTCTGCCTCTGAGACAGGACCTTCTAATTCAGGGTCCTTTCAACCATCCAAATCTAATTTCTCTGAGGCTGACTGCATGGAGATTGAACGCTTGATTCTATCAAAGCGTGGCTTCTCGGAGTCTGTTATTGATACCTTAATACAGGCATTGAAGCCTGTTACCAGAAAAATTTACCATAAGATATGGCGTAAATATTTTATATTGGTGCGAATCCAAGAGTTACTCATGGAGTAAGGTTAGGATTCCTAGGATATTGTCCTTTCTACAAGAGGGTTTAGAAAAGGGCTTATCTGCTAGTTCGTTAAAGGGACAGATTTCTGCTTTGTCTATTCTTCTACACAAACGTCTGGCTGAAGTTCCAGACGTTCAGGCTTTTTGTCAGGCTTTAACTAGGATTAAGCCTGTGTTTAAGACTGTTGCTCCGCCGTGGAGCTTAAACTTAGTTCTTAATGTTCTTCAAGGCGTTCCATTTGAACCCCTTCTTTCCATTGATATCAAGCTGTTATCCTGGAAGGTTTTGTTTTTGATGGCTATTTCCTCGGCTCGAAGAGTCTCTGAGTTATCTGCCTTACATTGTAATTCTCCTTATCTGATTTTTCATTCAGATAAGGTAGTTCTGCGTACTAAACCTGGGTTCTTACCTAAGGTAGTTACTAACAGGAATATCAATCAAGAGATTGTTTTTCTATCACTGTGTCCTAACCCTTCTTCACAGAAGGAACGACTTTTGCATAATCTGGACGTAGTCCGTGCCCTGAAGTTCTATTTGCAGGCAACTAAAGATTTTCGTCAAACTTCTTCCCTGTTTGTCGTTTACTCTGGACAGAGAAGAGGTCAAAAGGCTTCGGCTACCTCTCTCTCTCTTTTTGGCTTCGTAGCATAATACGTTTAGCCTATGAGACTGCTGGACAGCAGCCTCCTGAAAGGATTACAGCTCATTCTACTAGAGCTGTGGCTTCCACCTGAGCCTTCAAAAATGAGGCCTCTGTTGAACAGATTTGCAAGGCTGCGACTTGGTCTTCGCTTCACACCTTTTCAAAATTTTACAAATTTGACACTTTTGCTTCTTCGGAGGCTATTTTTGGGAGAAAGGTACTTCAGGCAGTGGTTCCTTCTGTTTAATGTTCCTGCCTTGTCCCTCCCTTCATCCGTGTACTTTAGCTTTGGTATTGGTATTCCATAAGTAATGGATGACCCGTGGACTGACTACACTTAACAAGAGAAAACATAATTTATGCTTACCTGATAAATTTATTTCTCTTGTAGTGTAGTCAGTCCACGGCCCGCCCTGTCTTTAAGGCAGATCTAAATTTTAATTAAACTCCAGTCACCACTGCACCCTATGGTTTCTCCTTTCTCGTCTGCTTTGGTCGAATGACTGAATATGACATGTGAGGGGAGGAGCTATATAGCAGCTCTGCTTGGGTGATCCTCTTGCAGCTTCCTGTTAGGAAGAGATATATTCCATAAGTAATGGATGACCCGTGGACTGACTACACTACAAGAGAAATAAATTTATCAGGTAAGCATAAATTATGTTTTTAGTTTAGGTTATCATGGATGACCTTGAACAAAGTACATGTCAAATGTGTTTAGATGCCATTGTGGAACCCCCTTTTACACTTTGTCCCTCATGTATTGAGAGGGCTTTACAGTGTAAAGAGCAAATTTTCTTTAATAAAGAGATGTCTAATGAATGTCCTCAGACTGATGAAATTCAGGGTATACCGCATATTTCTCCCCAAGCGTCACAGCCTTTAACGCCCGTGCAAGTGACGCCATGTTCTTCAACGGTGTCTGCCTCATTTACTCTGCAGGATATGGCTGCAGTCATGTCATCCACTCTTTCAGAAGTTTTGTCTAAATTACCAGTGTTGCAAGGCAAACGTAGGTAGAATAGAGACCCAAGTGGTCCATGCGACTTCTGGTTCTTTGATGGCGATCTCCGATGTACCTTCCCAGGGCTCTGAAGCGGGGGGTAGGGAGGTTCTGTCTGATGGAGAACTGTCTGAGAACAGTGCTTTACCTCAGACAGATACGGACGTGATGTCCTTCAGATTTAAGCTTGAACACCTCCGCCTGTTACTACGGGAGGTTTTGCTGACTCTGGACGAATGTGACTCTATTGTGGTCCCTCCAGAGAAGTTGTGTAAGATGGATAGATACTTGGAGGTTCCTCCTTATTCAGATGTTTTTCCGGGTTCCTAAGAGAATTTCGGAAATTGTTGCTAGGGAATGGGAAAGACCGGGTATCCCATTCGCCCCTTCCCCTGTCTTTAAGAAGATGTACCCTATAACTAACTCCGTTCGGGATTCTTGGCTGATGATCCCGAAGGTGGAGGGAGCTATCTCTACCCTGGCTAAATGCACGACTATCCCTATCGAGGACAGTTGTGCTTTCAAAGACCCCATGGATAAAAAGCCGGACGGCCTCCTCAAAAGCTGTATGTTCATCAGGGTTTTCTATTACAGCCGACGGCCTGCATAGTGACAGTCACGACTGCGGCTGCCTTTTGGTTTGATGCCCTAGAGGAGTCTCTCAGGACTGAGACCCCTTTGGAGGAGATTCAGGACAGAATTAAGGCCCTTAAGCTGGCTAATTCTTTTATTATGGATGCCACATTTCAGATCACCAAATTGGCAGCCAAGAATTCAGGATTTTCCATTTTAGAAGAGCCTTATGGTTAAAATCTTGGTCTGCGGATGTGTCCTTGAAATCTAAGCTCTTGACTATTCCTTACAAGGGAAAAACCCTGTTCGGGCCTGACTTGAAGGAGATCATTTCTGACATCACGGGAGGTAAGGGTCATCTGCTCCCGCAAGACAAAACATCTAAGCAAAGGGGACAAGTTCCTTTCGTAATTTCAAGGGAATCCCCCCTTCTTCCTCTAAACAAGAAGGAAATTATTATCAAGCCAAGCCCACCTGGAAACCCAACCAGGCTTGGAACAAGGGTAAACAACCCAAGAAGCCCGCTGCTGCTCCCAAGACAGCATGATGGGGCGGCCCCCGATCCGGGACCGGATCTAGTAGGGGGCAGACTTTCTCTTTGTCCAGGCTTGGATAAGAGATATTCATTATCCATGGACATTAGAAATTGTGTCTCAAGGGTATCAGTTGGAGTTCAAAAATTCCTTCCCAAGGGGAAGGTTTCTTCTTTCACAATTGTCTGTAGACCAGATAAAAAGAGAGGCGTTCTTACATCGTGTAGAAGATCTCTCCACTATGGGAGTAATTTGTCCCGTCCCAATACTAGAACAGGGGCGGGAGTTTTACTCGAATCTTTTCGTGATTCCCAAAAAAGAGTGAACTTTCCGACCCATTTTAGATCTCAAGAGTCTAAACAAGTTTCTCAGAGTTCCATCATTCAAGATGGAGACTATTCATACAATTCTTCCATTGATCCAGGAGGGTCAATAGATGACTACCCTGGACTTAAAGGATGCATATCATATTCCTATCCAGAGATCATCACCAGTTCCTGAGGTTTGCCTTTCTGGACAAACATTTTCAGTTCGTGACTCTTCCTTTTGGGCTGGCCACGGCACCCAGGATCTTCACAAAGGTTCTAGGGTCTCTGCTGGTGGTTCTCAGACTGCGGGGCATTGCAGTGGCGCCTTATCTGGACGACATTCTGTTTCAGGCATCGTCTTATCAGCTGACAGTCTCATACCGACATTGTTCTATCCTTTCTAAGGACTCACGGGTGGAAGGTGAATCTAGAAAAGAATTCACTAATGCCACAGACAAGGGTTCCTTTCCTGGAAACTCTAATAGACTCTGTATCCATGAAAATCTTTTTGATGGAAGTCAGAAAGCTAAAGATTCTGAATACATGCCGATCCCTTCAGTCCAATCCTCGGCCATCAGTGGCTCAGGGAGGTAATTAGATTGATGGTGGCGGTAATGGACATCATCCCGTTTGCTCGTTTTCATCTCAGACCTCTACAACTGAGCATGCTCAGACAGTGGAATGGAGATTATGCAGATTTGTCTCCTCAGATAGATCTGGATCAGGAGACAAGGGACTCTCTTCTTTGGTGATTGTCGCCGGATCATCTGTCCCAAGGGACGTGCTTCCACAGACCCTCATGGGTGATAGTGACAACGGACGCCAGTCTACTAGGATGGGGTGCAGTCTGGAATTCCCTGAAGGCTCAGGGTGTGTGCACTCGGTCGGAGTCTCTTCTTCCAATCAATATTCTGGAGTTGAGAGCAATATTCAATGCGCTTCGGCCAAATTCATCCGATTTCAGTCGGACAACTTCACAACTGTGGCTTACATCAATCATCAGGGAGGTGCAAGGAGTTCCTTAGCGATGACAGAAGTATCCAAGATAATTTGGTGGGCGTAGGCCCACTCGTTATCTGTCAGCAATCTACATCCCAGGAGTGGACAACTGGGAAGCGTATTTTTTGAGCAGACAGACGTTTCATCCGGGGGAATGGGAACTCCATCCGGAAGTCTTTGCCCCCCTGATTCTCAGATGGGGCCCACCGGAGCTGGATCTTATGGCATCTCGTCAGAACGCCAAGCTTCCGAGATACGGATCCAGGTCCAGGGATCCTCAGGCCGAACTGATAGATGCCTTGGCAGTGCCTTGTTCGTTCAACCTAGCTTATGTATTTCCACAGTTTTCTCTCCTTCCTCGGGTGATTGCTCGAGTCAAACAGGAGAGGGCCTCGGTGATTCTCATTGCTCCTGCGTGGCCTCGCAAGACTTGGTATGCTGACCTGGTGGACATGTCATCTCTGCCACCGTGGGAGCTTCCATCATTGAGGCAGGACCTTCTCATTCAGGGACCCTTCCATCATCCGAATCTACTTTCTCTACAGCTGACTGCTTGGAGATTGAACGCTTGATTTTATCTAAGCA